>NC_084576.2:8685000-8985000 GCF_033978685.3 Nerophis lumbriciformis
AGCGAGACGCGCTTGGAGGTGCGCTCAGCGCGGCTCCCATATGATTGCGCACTGGTGTGCGTCTGGGTCGTGACAGCGTGGCACGCGAATGCTGCATTGGATCAGTCTCTTTTCTTTAACAGGCAAAAGCTTTATAACCTCACTAATGCCTTGCATCGTCTATATTAGATATATAACAACGGGCGGGTGCGGGCGGATGGCGGGCGGATGCGGTTCTGATCAAATGTTAGATCGGGTGGATTGCGGATGGTTGACGACTTTCTGATGCGGTTGCGGATGAAATAATTGCCTATCCGCGCATCTCTACCGCGCACCAAATCAAACCCATCTGAATTCTAAACAAAATAAACACTTATTGTGTGTAATTTTGCAATGCAACTCTGAGTGACAGTGACAACAAGCGGCCCTAACGGTGTTCGTCAACACCGTTGATTATTGTAACGTCTATCGAGATGCTTCGAGGACAGGAATTATATCGATCACTTTATTGAGCAAAACTGTTTATATTCGGCCATAACCACACCAAAAACATGAGTAAAAAACTTCTATCTCGAAAAACTAGTCATTTTCTGCCGTACAAACCAGGCTAAAACCAACTTGTCATCCGTCATCAACATGCATAGCACTAAGTCACTGGTGCGTTTATGGCCACACAAAAAGTCTGACAACTCAAACACCACACAAAGTTACACTATGACTCCTCAGTCATACGTGTGCTTATTCTACTGTCATTTATTATTAATGTTAATTTATTGATATTAATCATGGAATGCTGTTACTAGAGAAAGTTACAGGAATTCATCCTATGCTTACATTTCATTGTGCAACATGAGGATGTTTAAGGGCAGCTAAATGTGATCTCTGAAAGGGGTACAAATGATTTCCAAAGCAGGACCGCCACCCAGACATATTGTACAATACTAATCCATAGCTTATGAAAAACAAGATTTCTTTTATTTTCATTACAAGTGGGCCAAATCACTAATATTACTAAATAATCTCATGAAAATGACTCCTCTCATTTGAGTGTTATTATAAAAGATTGGTTTGAGACAGGTGTGCTGCTGGTATTGCCACGTGTGATGTTGCTCACATGTGCTCCACTGAATGCTCAGGGAGTTTTTGTGTTTGCTCAGACACATGAACAATTAGAGGGAACATTGGTAGCAGCACTACTAATTTGTTCTTTCATTTAAAAAGTCACCCGCGAGAGAATGAAGAGTGCTTGAAACTCCGCAGTTAACATCTCTGGCCGGTGCCACACCCAAAAAAATGCCGAAACAACCTGCACTGACAAATGAGCCTGACGTCTTCCATTTACAGATCAACACCATATGAAAAACATAGTCACAAACACAAGGAGATAACGTCCGCAGTAACTTTTTACATAGCGAAGGACATGGCCCCATAAACATCATCTATGCAACATTTTGACCAAAGAACCACCATTACATGTTATGTAGACCACAAGGAAGTGTTTTCCATTTAGAAAAATAATAATAATATGACTCCTTTAATGCGCCCTATTATATGCATCAAGTGTTCATTCAAGGCTAAGGCAAAATATCGAGATATATATCGTATATCGCGATATGGCCTACAAATATCGACATATTAATAAAAGCCAATATCGCCCAGCCCTAACACACCCATAAATACATATACATACATCCACATATATACAAACCCCGTTTCCATATGAGTTGGGAAATTGTGTTGGATGTAAATATAAACGGAATACAATGATTTGCAAATCATTTTCAACCCATATTCAGTTGAATATGCTACAAAGACAACATATTTGATGTTTAAACTGATAAACATTTTTTTTTTTGTGCAAATAATCATTAACTTTAGAATTTGATGCCAGCAACACATGACAAAGAAGTTGGGAAAGGTGGCAATAAATACTGATAAAGCTGAGGAATGCTCAACAAACACTTATTTGGAACATCCCACAGGTGTGCAGGCTAATTGGGATATAAAAAGAGCTTCCCAAAAAATGCTTTCACAAGAAAGGATGGGGCGAAGTACACCCCTTTGTCCACAACTGCGTGAGCAAATAGTCAAACAAGTTTAAGAACAACGTTTCTAGTTGTGTGCAATTGCAAGAAATTTAGGGATTTCAACATCTACGGTCCATAATATCATCAAAAGGTTCAGAGAATCTGGAGAAATCACTCCACGTAAGCGTGACCTTCGATCTCTCAGACGGCATTGTATCAAAAACCGACATCAATCTCTAAAGGATATCACCACATGGGCTCAGGAACACTTCAGAAAACCACTGTCACTAAATACAGTTCGTCGCTACATCTGTAAGTGCAAGTTAAAGCTCTACCATGCAAAGCGAAAGCCATTTATCAACAACATCCAGAAACGCCGCCGGCTTCTCTGGGCCCGAGATCATCTAAGATGGACTGATGCAAAGTGGAAAAGTGTTCTGTGGTCTGACGAGTCCACATTTGAAATTGTTTTTGGAAATACTCGACATCGTGTCATCCGGACCAAAGGGGAAGCGAACCACCCCCATACCATCTGTGATGGTATGAGGGTGCATTAGTGCCCAAGGCATGGGTAACTTACACATCTGTAAAAGCACCATTAATGCTGAAAGGTACATACAGATTTTGGAACAACATATGCTGCCATCTAAGCGCCGTCTTTTTCATGGACGCCCCTGCTTATTTCAGCAAGACAATGCCAAGCCACATTCAGCACGTGTTACAACAGCGTGGCTTCGTAAAAAAAAGAGTGCGGGTACTTTCCTGGTCCGCCTACAGTCCAGACCTGTCTCCCATCGAAAATGTGTGGCGCATTATGAAGCGTAAAATACGATAGCGGAGACCCCGGACTGTTGAACGACTGAAGCTCTACATAAAACAAGAATGGGAAAGAATTCCACTTTCAAAGCTTCTACAATTAGTTTCCTCAGTTCCCAATCGTTTATTGAGTGTTGTTAAAAGAAAAGGTGGTGAACATGCCCATTCCCAACTACTTTGGCACTTGGTGTACTGTTGTGGATGAGAATGGAGCACTAGACTTCGCCTCAGACTACGACTCAATCACAGGCAACGAAAGAAACATCATCATCCACGCAAAAAACTCCATTCTCATCCACAACAGTACACAATGGCAAAAAAAGAACAATGCAACATTTGACGTCACTATGGGAAGTTTTGACGGAGCAGAAACGTGTGAACTCGTTGGGAGTTTCCTCCTCTCCCAGCTCGCTAGCCTCAACCTGAACCTTGGTATTTACCGTGATGACGGACTGGCAGTGTGTCGCGCCTCGCCAAGGAGCAGCGAGAATACCAAGAAGCGCATATGCCAAATTTTCAAAGAGAACGGCCTACGGATCACGATTGAAGCCAACAAGCAAACCGTCAACTTCCTCGACGTCACTTTCAACCTGAGAAATAACAGCTACCAACCATTCACGAAATCCAACACAACACTCCAATACGTGCACCATGACAGCAACCACCCACCCACCACCACGAAAAGAATACCTACCGGAATTAATAAAAGGCTATCGATGCTGTCATCTAGCAAAGCTGAATTTGACCAAGCAACCCCCCCGTACCAAAAAGCCCTTGATGAAAGCGGATACAATTTCACCCTCACCTATGAACCCACGCCAGGAAACCAACCAAAAAAGAACAGAAAACGAAACATCATCTGGTACAACCCCCCATACAGCAAAAACATCTCAACTAAAATTGGCCACAAATTCCTCACTCTGATTGACAAACACTTTCCCAAAGGCAACAGCCTAAGAAAAGTATTCAACAAGAACAACATTAAATTGAGCTACAGCTGTATGAACAATATACGACAAATTATCTCAAACCACAACAAAACAATTGCAAATGAGCCGTCGGCCCCCAGACAGAGCGACCCCAAAACCAACAAAGGCTGCAACTGCCGTAAGAAACCTGATTGCCCTCTCAACGGGGGGTGCTTAAAAACATCAGTTGTCTACCAATCTAAGGTAACACGCAAGGACATTAACACATCCGACACATATGTAGGATTAACCGAGGGAGAGTTTAAAACCAGATGGAACAATCACAAGGCTTCTTTCAGGAACCAAAACCTGCGGAATACCACAGAACTCAGCAAACACATTTGGGACCTCAAAGACAATAATGTTGAATATTCAATAACATGGCAAATTCTTGCATCCAGCACACCTTACAATAGTGGTAATAAAAGATGCAACCTATGCTTGAAAGAGAAACTGTTTATCATATACCGTCCAGATCTGTCATCCCTCAACAAGCGCAGCGAAAATGTATCAGCATGCCGCCACAGACGGAAACACCTCCTAGGTAACACGTGAGCCAATCACCACGCCCCTACACCAGCCTGTACCCACCCACTCTGTGCCCTATATAAACCATGGTATGTGAATGCTCCCATTAAAATCTCCTGATGATTGAGGGAACCCCCTCATGAAACAGGCCTGTAGAGATGAAGTAGTCTTGTGATTTTTTTCCCCACACATACATATATTGCGCTCTACTACGGTATCGAGCACTATTTTTTGGATAACCTTATTAAGACATATATATATATATATATATATATATATATATATATATATATATATATATATATATACATATATATATATATATACATACACATATACACATACATATACATATATATATATATATATATATATTTATACACACATTATATACACACATACACACAAGTGGTTTCACTCCATTAAGGACAATGGAACTTACCTTCGCATATCATTGGTTCAATAGTGAACACATGGCCAGGCTTCATAACACCAACTGCTTTGTTTTCTGGAAATGAAACATGAATGCATAAATTATTGTGATGATATACAGTGCATGTCATCTTCTCGCTACTTACTGGCATAATGTGGCACATTCGGAGCAGTGTGGAAAAGCCTGTGGATGCCATGGCCGCAGTAGCTTCGCACCACAGAGAAACCGCTTGCCTGAGCGTGCTTCTGGATGATGTTACCAAGCTCTCTGTAGCGAATACCAGGCTTCACTGTGTGTGAGCAATGTAAAAGACAGCCGCAATGTATCATTCAGAGAAGTATTTGACAAAAGTAGAACATTCCAGCTCTTACCAGAATCTATAGCTTGCATAAGGCATTCATAGGTCGTCTGAACCAGTTTCTTTGAGCCTTCATCCACCTCTCCAATGTAGAAGGTCTCATTGAGGTCACCATGGAATCCGTTGTGGTAGACAGTGATGTCCACTGCGTGAGATAGATGAGCATGTTAGAGCAATTCAAAATGTCACAAAATCAATAAAATCATGTAACAATGCCCTTTGTTATTAAGGGCATTAGAATGGGTTTTAGTGGTAATAACAAGCACCTGTTTTTAAGTGTGAGAAATGTGCAATTCAGAGAAATAAATGGCAAAGAATGTGAACAGTGGAGTCGCACGCCTAAAGGTTAATCACATCATTTGTCTTTTGGGATCACGCCGTGTGAGATGACTTTCTGGCAAGTCTGAGGGAGGTGTCTAATGGAAGGCACCGGGTATGCATGGTAAGTTCTTATAGAGGCTAAAATTGGCAAAACTCCTGCTGATGTAATTTGGGATACAAGTCCTGTGATTTAATTTTGCAGAACAGATTTACACACGTATGAACCTATTTCACATTTTTGCTGTTGACAAAAAATAAAAAAGCAGCTAAAAATTCCACTTGTCCAAGTACAGGGTTTTAACATTTATGTTGCTACATTTGGACCTAATCTTAAATTTGTTAGAAATATAGATGTAACAATACGCATATTTGTAATCAGATTTGTCGGAAGGGTACAGCGGTGTTAGTGTTTTCCAGAGAAACTGCAATCAAATCTGCGGAACTGGGTTGCGGTGGACGCAAAATATTTCAATGTGTGTATTACAAGAATGCGCATCTCATTATTTATCATCTAATTAAATAAAATCAATGACTGCATCTTATATAGTGAACATCAGCAAAAAACGATTACACACAAAATGTAGTCTATTAGCCATAAAAGTTTGTTTATAGGGTTGCAAAATTCCGGGAATATTCCATGGGAATTAACGGGAATGTATGGGAATTAACGGGTATTAATGGGAATAAACATTAAATGCAACATGCTAGATCTTGCAGCATTTAATGCAAATTCAGTAGAATTTCAACCCTTCACTGTGCATTCCTCCATCACATGTGCAGTGCATTCTTCCATCACATGCACAGATAATTCCCAGCATGCTACACACTACAGCAGGGCTATTGAGGCCACACTAGTATTTGAGCCCAAAGACTTCATCCAGTCAGGTAAGTTTTGATGATATTACTGGGGTAAACATATTTGATCTATGTTGGGCAGCACGGTGAAAGAGGGGTTAGTGCATCTGCCTCACAATACGAAGGTCCTGAGTAGTCCTGAGTTCAATCCAGGGCGCGGGATCTTTCTGTGTGGAGTTTGCATGTTCTCCCCGTGACTGCGTGGGTTCCCTCCGGGTACTCCGGCTTCCTCCCACCTCCAAAGACATGGACCTGGGGATAGGTTGATTGGCAACACTAAATTGGCCCTAGTGTGTGAATGTGAGTGTGAATGTTGTCTGACTATCTGTGTTGGCCCTGCGATGCGGTGGCGGCTTGTCCAGGGTGTACCCCGCCTACCGCCCGAATACAGCTGAGATAGGCTCCAACGACCCCACGCGACCCCAAAAGGGACAAGCGGTAGAAAATGGATGGATGGTATTTAAGTTTGATAGAGGTATAATTGCTTGTTACTGTATGACTGTAGACTACTCCAGCAGACTTCCACTCAAGCTAGCTAGCTGTTCCTATATGCCAATATCTCTAGCTAGCTACGTTTATGTACCACCACAGTCTCATAATGAACCGAAAATATTTGTCCTTTAGCCGTGATCCTAATTTTCTCTATGTTAAATCCCATTCATTTATGCTAACAATGTTAGCGATCCGAATTTACCTTTTTTGTGATCTGTAAAGTTCAACGAGCAAATACTAAATCAAAACGTGTAGTTTCTTCTGCCTTCTGTTCTGCTAGCCATTCTGTTGTAATACAAGAATGTAGGTTGTTGTTTGATTTAGCATGCTGATTGAGTGTTCATTTATTTATCTAGCCTATTTCTATTCTATTCATCAGTAATATATTTTTAAAGACTACTCCAATTGTTTAGCTGACTATTTATATCTGTGTGTGGCATTGCATTAGTGTTTTACAAGAATCAATAAATACAAACAGAATAATGCCACGTATGTGTGGAGACATTTCACCCCAACCAAAGTAGGCGGAAAGTCTGTCTACATTTGCAAATACTGTGCAAAGAGCTACGTCAAAAATGCAGCAGCATATATACAAGTGCCCAATAATATATCATTATTGTAATTCCTCATTAATTCCCATATATCCCCATTAATTCCCATGGACGGTGTCCAACTTTGAATAATCAAAAAATGGTCAATATTTCCAAACTTCCCGAGCTTAATTTCCTATGGTAAATTTCCGGAAAGTTTCTGGAAATTTACCGGAAACTTTCCACCCCTTTGAAATCCTATTTGTTTAGCATTAAGATGGTATTTATTCCATCCATCCATCTTCTTCCGCATATCCGAGGTCGGGTCGCGGGGGCAGCAGCCTAAGCAGGGAAGCCCAGACTTCCCTCTCCCCAGCCACTTCGTCCAGCTCTTCCTGTGGGACCCCGAGGCGTTCCCAGGCCAGACGGGAGACATAGTCTTCCCAATGTGTCCTGGGTCTTCCCCGCGGCCTCCTACCGGTCGGACGTGCCCTAAACACCTCTCGAGGGAGGCAATCGGGTGGCATCCTGACCAGATGCCCGAACCACCTCATCTGGCTCCTCTCGATGTGGAGGAGCGTTCGGGTGGCATTTATTGCATTAGTTTAATAAGAGAACATCAAAACACTAAATACACTTAGAAGAAGCCATGAGTGCTACAATATTTCTCTTTAAAGTGTTAAACCATTCAAACCGCAACAACTCCTTCACAGATAGCAAGCGATGATTGAAACATTAGCAAAACCAGAAGTAGAAAGTACATTTTCTTAGTAAAGGGTTTCCTAACAAATGTTTCCACATGAATGTGCATAAACATGCAGAATTCGTAACAAGCAGTGCCAAATCTGTTAGTGGTGATCCAAATTAATCCATAGTGGGCCTACCACAAATAAATGAACACCGTATTTCCTGGACTATAAGCCTCTACTTTTTCCCAATGCTGCGGCTTATGAAACGGCGTGGTGACCTAATGGATTTTTCTTCACCAACTGCCATAATGTTTTGTATTCAACAATTATTTTTCATATTACGCCGACACACACTGAAAATGTGAGTTATTGTTTGTGCTATGGCGCCATCTTTTAGACGAGTTCGTTCCCTGCAGATGCTGCAGGTTGACAATGTACTTCCGGTTTTCCTGCCAGAAGTGTATTCGTCCATAGCGTTTCTGTTCGAAATAACTCTCCAAGCAACATTTGTAGGTATTACAATATAACAAATGATACTTAAGTGTCTCATGTGTGATGTCTGTAGCAGTGTTTTCATGCATATTTGTAGGTGCTATTGTAGTGTAATCAAGCCAACGTTGTAAGCATTAGCGAATATGCTACTACGTTTACAAGTGAGTGTCTTAAGATTATTAACGTACAATGGCATTATTTTGTATTGTTTCAGCTTTGTTAATTTTCAAAAAAATGTCACAGTGGAGTTATTGAGTCTGAGTAGCTGATTGGAGGGCTTGCTTCTGCAGCAAGTGGGTTCATGATGACGACTTCTGTTTTGTTTGATCAACTGTTTTACTGCTGTGTGACAGACACCGTTTGGAAACAATTAAGGTAGGTAAATACACATTTACAATACATTTCGCACAGGTATATATATGCGGCTGATGGTCCGGTGCGGTTAATATATGACAAATATTTATTTCTTCTAAAACTTGGTGGGTGTGGCTTAAATCCAGATGTGTTAAATAGCCAGGAAATTACAGTACAGTGCTGTACGATGTGACACATTTAATCGCAAATGGACCTAAAAAATAGAACGTGCGACTTAAAAAAAACAACAAAACTATAGCAGGTGTGTGTGAATTTCAACCCATTAATTGCATTTTGCTCCTAAAAGAAATCCATCCAAATTTTATCAAACTAGAGTAAAATGTTTTCCCATCTGTATAGTATGTTTGAAATGAATTTAAACCATAACCATTGAAAAAATGGATTATGATTGACGTGGAAGTGTTGATCACTTGCGCCGAGAGACCCCAAAATTAAAAAACAAGGCATTGTGGAGATATTTAGTTACGTCAAGGGATATTTCCATTTATGTGTTAGTTTATAGGCCAAACTATATCGGGATATCCCTACATTTGTGTTAGCGACAGTGCTAGCACAGTTTAGGGATGTTCTGTGTTTGAGTGTTGCAGTAGGATGGCATTGTGTTTATATGTATAAGGGCACATGTGTACCTTGTTTGAGTGTTAAGAAAATTGTGATGTTTAAGACAATTTATATTGCTACAAAAACCTTTCTGTGCTACTAGTGAAAACCTAAGCGTACAGCACTGCGGTATATGGGAAACACTGGTCCCACTTGGAACCCATTGAGTGAGGAGTGGAAGGTTTAGCTGCTTTACATTACAGTAGGGTTGTCCCGATACCAACAATTTGGTTACTGGCACCAAAATGTATATCGATACTTTTCCAAATAAAAGGAACCAAGAAAAATGTCAATTTTGGCTTTATTTTAACAGAAAATTTTACAATACAATTAACCTATGTTTCTTATTGCACTAAAATAACAATATTACAAGGTTAAAATATAAATTAAAAGGCATTAAACACGTTGGGCTTTTCTTGTTGCACTCAAAGAACGATTTACAATTTTCCATATTACAAATAGTCTGCCATAATCAAAAATTTGATTAAAATAGAAAATAAAGCTTTATTGACATTATATTTAAGAATTCATGATTTATGGTTGCCAATCCTGGTTTAACAAATAAATCCATCCATCCATCCATACTGGCTCACCTGCACTGGCTTCCTGTGCACTTAAGATGTGACTTTAAGGTTTTACTACTTACGTATAAAATACTAAACGGTCCAGCTCCATCCTATCTTGCTGATTGTATTGTACCATATGTCCCGGCAAGAAATCTGTGTTCCCAGAGCCCAAAAAAAGTCTGCGGGCTATAGAGCGTTTTCTATTGGGGCTCCAGTACTCTGGAATGCCCTCCCGGTAACAGTTAGAGATGCTACCTCAGTAGAAGCATTTAAGTCCCATCTTAAAACTCATTTGTATACTCTCGCCTTTAAATAGACCCCCCTTTTAAACCAGTTGATCTGCAGTTTTTCTGCTCTGCCCCCCTCTCCTTCGTGGAGGGGGGGGGGGGGGGGCACAGATTCGGTGACCACAGATGAAGTGCTAGCTGTCCAAAGTCAGGACCCAGGGTGGACCACTCATCTGTGCATCAGTTGGGGATGTCTATGCGCTGCTGACCTGTCTCCACTCAAGATGATCTCGTGCTGGCCCCACTATGGACTGGACTCTCACTATTATGTTAGATCCACTATGGACTGGACTCTCACAATATTATGCTAGATCCACTTGACGTCCATTGCACCGGTCGCCCAGGGTGGGGTCCCCACATCTGCGGTCCCCTCCAAGGTTTCTCATTGTTATCAAAATGGGTTAAGTTTTTTCTTGCCCTGATGTGAGATCTGAGCCGAGGATGTCGTTGTGGCTTGTGCAGCCCTTTGAGACACTCGTGATTTAGGGCTATATAAGTAAACGTTGATTGATCCATCCATCCATTTTCACCGCTTGTCCCTATCAATTATTAGTAAATACTAAAAACAAAACTATGGATAAATGTACACAGATAAGCCATGTAACAGGTAAAACACACTTTTGTTAAAGATAAAACACAAATTGCAGCAATTTGTTACAAAATTCATTTATTTCACTTGCATTAGTTGACGCAATTGGACGGTCTTAACCCCGCCAATATTTGGCAGAAAGCCAAGCAGCTGTGTGCACGTCTCCGTATCTACATGTCCACAGTAGGGGAGCTGGTTAATTTATGAGAGTAGCGTATGAGAATTTGAAAGAATGGCAATGTGTTGGCTGAGTGACATCAGTGAGTGAGTGGGCGAGTAAAGAGAGAGCAGAAAAGAGTCCGCAGTCGTCTTGGACTCCATGCCACTGGACTCGGACCCGATTCTGTCAAGGATCGTGTGGTGACTGTCTGTGCACCAGTCTCCCCACGTAAAACAAAGTCACGCACAGGCATCCTCCATAAAGGGATACACCCCTACCAGGAGGATCGTCTTACTCGTTTGAGTGACCGCCGATGATGAAAGAGAGAGAGAGGGAGCGAGAGAGGGAGCGGGCGCACTGCACAGTAGAAGGATGACTAATAATAAAAACTAACAAAGCAACCTGATTGTCCCGAATTGGCAGACTCATCATGCTGACCCGAAAGCGGAGATTAGCCGACCCATTGTCGGGTAAAGTGAAGGGTCTTAACCCTGGCGAAAACATCGACCCTGAAGGGAATGTCTCTCCTCTGCTCCTCGACTACGGTCTGCATGGGAGCAGAAGAGCTGGAAAGATGCAACAACTAAATTACCTGTCACTCTTTATAACGCTTGTGCAGATCTGAATGGTTATATTTTTTAAATGTTTACCTAAGTTTTAAGCAAGGTGGTAATACTAATCGCCACATTTGGCGAGACTTGTTTTAAAGAAACACTTGTAGCGCGGCGCGTCCCTGTTTAAAGCGTCACCTTTATCGTTAGTTTCAAAGCCCAAATACCTCCATATTGCTCTTCATGCACCCTCTTTAATTTCTGTTTTTTGCCATTCTTCCACTCCACGATGTTATTGCTAGTATGCCCTTTGTGTGTGCGTTCTGACACACTCAACATCATAGTCACCACCACACAGCGGCATTTGGATGAAAGAACGGTATTGGTATTTTTAGTGAGTATAGTACCGATTGCAATGAATTATTATCGTGGTACTTTATTAGTACCGGTATACCGTACAACCATACGTTACAGTTATGCGTAGACTACTCTAGTGTTGCCCAAACCCGTTCCACTCAAAGCCACAAACGCGAAGACATACAGTGCAACCCAAAATCTAGTAAGAGGGAGTCGTGGCTAGTGACAGACTAAAGAGAAGCCGGAGCTAAAAAGCTCTCTTCTATCATTAAAGTCTCATGTTTGGGAACACTTGTCATTCCAGGTAACATACCCAAATTAACAAAGACAAAGGGATAAGATGAAAGTAGTGTGGCATCATTGTTCAGTAGAGAGGGTGAACCGAGCAACAAGCTAAAACTATTGTTGCACTTCAACCAATAAGAACTTTCATTTACTAAAAAAATATATTAATTCACACATTCCCACTGTTCAAACTGTATGCAGTTTTATGTTTCATTTTCAAATCCATTAAAGATGTTGACAAAAATGCTAAGCAGTTTTATTTTGCATTTTGTTGCAACTATTGTTAATATAGAATGCTTGAAATAAATTGACTAAATCTATGGTATAATGTATGAACATGTAATGTCCCATACCATTAAGGATATCGCCATCTTGTAGTGGTCTTCGGTCTGGGATTCCATGGCAGATTACTTCATTGACAGACGTGCAGCAGGATTTGGGGAAGTTGTAGTAGTTTAGAGGAGAAGGGTAGCAGTGCCTTGCTGTACAAGCCTGAACAGACAAATAGGAAGTTAACACTGAATATTGGATCAAATTAGGGACCTTACGTGGTTGCTGTGTTCATTTTGGGATAGTAGATAAGTTTAAGTAGGATAATGATACTACAGTCAGTTCTTTAACCATAATAAATCACATAACTCCCCAGACAACAGGCAGTTAACTGTAAGCAGAATGCAGATGACAGAGCAATTCTACAGAATAATTCCCATGTCCGTGATGCATCATTTATTAGTTCTTCTTGTGATGTTAATCTTCTAGAGCAGAGGTGTCAAACTCAAATACAGAGTGGGCCAAAATTTAAAACTGAACAAAGCCGCAGGCCAAGGTTGAAAAAATTAACCTTTTAATAGGGACCCAAACAAGTTTTGCATTAAATATTGAACAAGCAAGGTTTATATAACTTTATAGTGACATGCAAAATCGATTTAATAATAATAATTAAAAAATATCAATGGCATATCAAATACAATTTAAATAAAAACTGAATGCCTCTTTTTTATTTGCAGCCTTCTGAGGTAAATATCAACATTAACTTTTTCCACAGGCTAATAAATTTGGAAATAAAATAATGAATAAACCAACCATTCAGGACTTTAAACTGCTCAGTTTGCAACACACTGATCTAATCTGATGTGCCCAAGCCAGATACCTGCCATCTTTTCTTGGATGCTAGTTCATTAATGTCGGGGCTCAGGCTTTGAGCTGAGGCAACCTTCAATATCGAACGAAGGTGTTCCTTAGTAATTATATCTCGTATTCCAGTCTAGGGGGCGTGCCTTACAAGCACTGCTTTTAACGTCCTCCACGAGCTGTCGTCACATCCGCTTTTCATCCCTTTTAACAACGTACCCGCCCAGTCTCAATAAATGAGCGGCTTCTGTACGCGCACACGTGAATGCAATGCATACTTCATCAACAGCGATACAGTTTACACTGAGGGTGCCCGTATAAGCAACTTTAACATTGTTATAAATATACGCCACACTGTGAATCCACACCAAACAAGAATGACAAACAGATTTTGGGAGAACATCCGCACCGTAACACAACATAAACACAACAGAATAAATACCCAGAACCCTTTGCAGCACTAACTCTTCCATGATGCTACAAAATACCCCCCCCACACACACACACCTTGTAGCGTCCCGGAAGAGTTAGTGCTGCAAAGGGTTCTGGGTATTTGTTCTGTTGTGTTTATGTTGTGTTACAGTGCGGATGTTCTCCCAAAATGTGTTTGTCATTCTTGTTTGGTGTGGGTTCACAGTGTGGCGTATATTTATATCAGTATTAAAGTTTTTTATACTGGCACCGCCAGTGTAACCTGTATCAATGAAGATCAAGTATGCGTTGGATTCGCTTGTGTGCGCGTGCCACAGCCGCACAAATTATTTAACTGGGCCAGCACTCGGACTGGATGAATAGCGGACGTGACGATTTTCGGGAGGTGCACTGAAATATGGGAGTCTCCTGAGAGGATTGGCAATTATGACAATTAGCGGGGAATGCAGGTGTACCGCGGCACCGCCGCTGAATGTAATCGGCGGGCCAGCTCTAGTGTTAATTTGATATCACCTCAAGGGCCAAGTGACATTACACGGCGGGCCAAATTTGGCCCGCGGACCAGAGTTTGACACCCATGTTCTAGAGTAATCCAACAGATTCCATACTTGCTTCAGATAAACTAAAAGTTTGACAGCAGAGGTGACATTATTGATTACTAATAATTTGTTATGTGAAAGACAATTTCCATTAATGTGCATACCAGATGTACTGCGTGGTCAATTTCTTCTGTTGTAACACCTGGTTTCACCATTAGAGCTGCAATATCGAGGACTTCTCTTGCCAGCTGCAATTGAAAATTCCAAAAATAATACATGATACATAAACCAAAACAAGGGCTGTCAGTGCATGTAATACAACAAATTATTTCACGTTAATAATAATAATAACTGGGATTTATATAGCGCTTTTCTAAGTACCCAAAGTCGCTTTACATGTAGAACCCATCATTCATTCACACCTGGTGGTGGTAAGCTACTTTCATAGCCACAGCTGCCCTGGGGTAGACTGACGGAAGCGTGGCTGCAATTTGCGCCAACGGCCCCTCCGACCACCACCTATCATTCATCATTCAATTCACCGGTGTGAGTGGCACCGGGGGCAAAGGTTACCTTGCATACCACTCTCATGCACTCGATGTCCTCAGGAGAGAGGATCTTGATTTGTGATGTTCCTTTTAGAAACTGCTCTGATTCAGACATCCCTGGGAGAAAAACAATTGCAATAAGTGACATGATACAGACAATAGAAACATTGATGAAGCTGTGGACAATTCTGTCCAGTGACATTGCATATACAGTGTTTCCCACACATTCATTTATTTGTGGCGGCCCGCCACGAAAGAATTACGTCCGCCACAAATGGATTTTTTGGCTTTTGACTCGCTCGACCGCTCATAAAAGCAATGGGACTGTCTGTGAATGTTGCTTGTAGTTACACCTCCGGTGCAGTAGGTGGCGGTAGCCTACTATGCATTGTAACTCCGTCAATAGCAAGAAGAAGAAGAAGAAGAAGAGGGACGGACGGACGAACGGAATCAAAATACTCGCCGGTTACTTTTCATAATGATGGCGCTTCCTACGTTTCTACCTCAAACGTCCAAAAGCTGCTGAAAGCCTTGATCCAGGATGCCATGGGGAAACAAACTTAAATGGTGCCTTTTGGCGACAGTTAGCAGCTTGGTGGCTCATAGCCGGCTAGCTAACGCGGTAGCATTGCTTCATTTTTACAGGTGTTATAGGTAGATAGTAGTGATGGGTCCGGCAACACCGATGCATCGGCGCATGCGTCGAGCTCAAAGAGCGAAACCCTGTGTCGGTGCGCGTACCGCTTTTAGAAAGTCACGTGACCGATCATGAGCTGTTTTGGTCACGTGACCGATACGCGAACTGTGTCGCACTGACGCCTTCTCTGTGCCCTGTGAGCGGCTCTTTTCTACAGCCGGAGAAATAATAACTAAGAAGAGAAAGCGTCTAAAATTGAATACGTTGGAAAAACTGTTTTTTTTTAAAATAAAAATGTGTAAAAAAAATTAAATAATAATTTCCAGGTCCACAAGCATCCTCATTCACAACATGTTCTCTTAGATTTCCATGTTATGATACATGTTCACATTATTTATTGACTGTGTCTAAAAAAGACAAAAAATATATTTTTATTTAAATGAAGTTATGAAATAATCCTAAATGAAATACAATGACTTGGTTTATATTATTGTATATACTAGGTCAGTGGTTCTCAACCTTTTTTCAGCAATGTACCCCCTGTGATTTTTTTTTTAATTCAAGTACCCCCTAATCAGAGCAAAGCATTTTTGGTTGAAAAAAAAAAGATAAAGAAGTAAAATACAGCACTATGTCATCAGTTTCTGATTTATTAAATTGTATAACAGTGCAAAATATTGCTCATTTGTAGTGGTCTTTCTTGAACTATTTGGAAAAAAAGATATAAAAATAACTAAAAACTTGTTGAAAAATAAACAAGTGATTCAATTATAAATAAAGATTTCTACACATAGAAGTAATCATCAACTTAAAGTGCCCTCTTTGGGGATTGTATTAGAGATCCATCTGGATTCATCAACTTAATTCTAAACATTTCTT
Source organism: Nerophis lumbriciformis (assembly GCF_033978685.3). Lineage (NCBI taxonomy): Eukaryota > Metazoa > Chordata > Actinopteri > Syngnathiformes > Syngnathidae > Nerophis > Nerophis lumbriciformis. The sequence goes on from NC_084576.2 coordinate 8,701,425, forward strand.
CACAAAAAAAAAAAATCTTTAACATCAATATTTATGGAACATGTCCACAAAAAATCTAGCTGTCAACACTGAATATTGCATTTCTTTTCACAGTTCTTTTTGACAGACATTTTAGTGACAAACCTGAGCTTGTGCTTCACTGAGTTTATGAACGTACATTCATATTTTGTTGAAGTATTATTCAATAAATATATTTATAAAGGATTTTTGAATTGTTGCTATTTTTAGAATATTTTTTTTAAATCTCACGTACCCCTTGGTATACCTTCAAGTACCCCCAGGGGTTCGCGTACCCCCATTTGAGAACCACTGTACTAGGTCATAAAATCAGTGTCAGTTGAGTCGGTCCATAGGTTGCCTGTAGGGATTTTTAATGTCCAGCAGATGTCAGTATTTAGTGACACAGTATCGACACAGTATCAATACAGTTTTGCAATGTGTAGAAACGCTTCATGACGCCTCATCAACCCATCACTAGTAGATAGGTTATAGCTGCATCGCTCGCGGCTCGTCATATATTTAACGTTAATCCGTGATTTCACCGAGCGTTTCACTGACGGTGAGCAGCCTGACGCTGCTTCATTAACACCGCCGCTGTTTGACTCGTGGCCCGGGGCAGACGCACGTAGTAACAGTCACGTGTTACAATACCGACGAGCTAACGTGTCCAGGTTATAACCATGTTGTCAATAAACACACATGGACTGAAGCTAAATTGTCCACTGTAGCATGTGAATGCAATGAAAATAATAAAATCTGAGCCAACCAGCTGTTAAAATGTTGTCCAGGTTAATGTTTTGGCCATTAAAGGCCCTTCATTTCAAGATTTCAACTGTGATCGGGCTTTAAACAGGTGGCTGACCTGTTCAGATGGGTGTAACTGCTACTGGTCAAATAATGTGAAATAGCATTTAATTTTACATGTATGCAATGCCATTTAAATGTAATTATAGATAATAATAATAATAAATACTGTGTAGTGTTGTAAATAGTCAACGGGAAGGATTTTAGTAAGATATAAGCCATGAGCACTACACAGCCAGAAAAAAACCTAGGCAGGACAAGTAAAAATATTGGGGCAAGAAGATTTGAGAAGTCGGGCAAGTAGAAAAAACCTTAACGTTGAACCCTGCATGTGTTGAGCTGCTGCCGCTTAAGGTTAGACGGCACTGTACATAGAGCGCTTCTGCTCGTTAGTAATAAATTCTAATGTTGGATGTTCACTCCTTCACACAGATGAGTATAGAAAAATATTTTCAACGGCCAAAAAGGGCTGGACTTGGAGAGGAGGTAGGCCTACAGTCCGGACCACAGGTGCGACCTGTTCAGCAGCAGGAGGACGAGGTTGACTGACTGTGGCAGGACACCTCTGCCTCTGTTTCACTTCATGTTGCTGGTAAATAATATGGTTGTAGTAGTAGGCTAAAGTTAAATTATTTAGTATTCACTAATTAAAGGGGCAGAGCTTTAAGAGACATTTTAGCTTTTATATTTTATAAGATATATTTTTTGTAAGAACCACAATTAATAAATATATTTCAGTGAATCACTAATTGTTCAAATCTGTATATAAATATGTACATAAAATGTTGTAATTATATTCCAACTCCGCGTTCTTCTTGGTCATCGCCGCTGACGCCACCCCCCCGCCCCCCGACCACACCACCACAAATAGATGCCCGTCCTGTGGGAAACACTGATATACATACACACTTAGTCACAGGTGGACAAAACGATAAATCACTAAAGGTCAGTAAAGTGGTACCTCGGCTTACAAGTGCCCTCTTACAAATTGTATGAAATACCAGCCGTCTCCTGGTTAGGTACAGTATATCAAACTTATATCTGTCAGTAGATGCAATACGGAAGCCCTAAAAACTACAAGATGACTGACGGGGCGAAGACGCAGTCAAAGTGGAGGCCCTAAAATAAGTATGGTGTCATTCCCGGGCCGCCAGTTGAATAGCCCTGCTCTACAACATGTGGTACTGCTGTGGTAAGCGGGTGTGCCTCCCTCCATATGGTGTGGATGCATGGATATAAATGCACATGGTTCAGAACAGTTAATTTTTTTGTAAACTTTGACATAATAAATAGTATAAATGGCGTGGTGTGTTACAGCTAAATCTAGTTATCTACATTTTTGAAAAACAGCAAGTTTAACCATACTAGGTATAGAGAATGAAAATGCATGTTTACAGTTGTATCATTTCTACCCAACTGTATGGTCTGTTCTTAAAATAAAATTCTGATTTGTCTATTTTTTTTATTCTTGTACATACCTGTTGCACACCATCACTCTATGTTATGTCCATTTGTGTGTTTAGTGGTCTTATTAAAGGTTTGTGTATATATAATATAAATATATCTGACAATGGGGTGAGTTAGTACAATATTTGCGTGTGGATTTGGGCTGATTTGGACCAAAAAGTCCAGGGCCAAATTGTTGTCCCAGTCCACCCATAGTGTATACAGACTACACTAGATCGTATCAAAGTGTAATTTCTTCAGCGCTGTCCAATAAATATAAATATTTGCAGAAATGTGAGGGGTGCACTAACTTTTGTGTCGTACTATAAAGACATTATTCATCAAACAGTCGGAACAAACTCAAGCACAATACATTGGACCAAAAAGAGCCCCCTAAAAAGACCCAACCAAGGATATAACAGTTTATTCCTGAACCCTGTTACATTTATCAATACCCAGTGAATGATTATGATTCAATATGGTTTCATTAACGGAAAACTAGATAATTGATGGTAAACCAGTGTCTTTCTTGGTCAAAGCACTGGAATCTGCAAATCATTTGATCTATAATGTATAAAGTCAACAAGAGTTGCTTGGCAACAGTGATTTGAGGCAGGCTTTGCCCAAGTCCAATACAACCCTTGTTTAAAGAGCAGCTCCATAAAAGACTGATTCATATATTCTTAGAATAATGATAAGGATCATTTGTGCACTTAAAACAGATTTAATAGTGAAAAATAGATTTTACTTAAATAATAGTTTAAGATCAGTTCCACTGTAGGACACATTGGTTTGTAGATGACGTCCACTGTTCCCTGAAAAAGCTTCACATGAAAATGAAGACGTAACCATAGCTACCAGAGTAAAGCTCTACAAGGCAGATGACGAGGTTTCCATGGTAACACATTGAATGACTTGCTGAGAGAATAAAACAACTATGGGAGAAACAATTATCTAACAAGTGAGTGGTGTTGGTCAAATTAACAGCCCAAATAGTTCAACGTAAACATTAATAAAATGACCTGTGATTAGGGCTGGGTTAAATAGCCCACAATTCATAATATATATATTTTATTTTTATGTTACAAGCAATGCAGTGTACAATATACCATATATTTACATTTCAATATGGCTAGTAATCATTTAGATCTAGCGCAGATACAAGATAAGATAAAAAGATAAGAATCTATATCGTCCTTGTACAAGCACACACAGTACACCAGTAGTTCAACGTAAATATTAATAAAATGACCTGTGATTAGGGCTGGATGAAATATTATATATATATATATATATATATATATATATATATATATATATATATATATATATATATATATATATATATATATATATAAATAATTTTTATGTAAGAAGCAATGCAGATTACAATATACCATATTTCCACATTTCAATATGGCTAGTAATCATTTAGAACTTGCGCAGATACAAGATGTTGCGGGTTCGCTCAAAAAACTATATAACCATTCAACCAATGATGGCTCAGTCGCAGATTTCGAGTTGGGGATGTGTATTGGACCAACTCTAGGTCACCAATGCACAGTGTGCAAAAATATATACAGTGCCAAAAATGGGTGAAAATGAAAAGTAAATACAAAAATAAATAAATAAAGTATTTACAAAATGCAGCAATAAAAAAAATAAAAAAATCATCTGCTGCTCAACAACCACCAATCACTGTATTTGTCTCCAACTCTCCACAACCAACCTGCTGAGTTACTCCCACTGAATGAACAGTCTCCCTTAAATAGTCCAAGCCCCTCTCTCGGGCATACAACTGACAGGGGAAAAAGGTGAAAAAACAAGCTTGTACCCTTAATGTACATATCCAGATAATTGACAGTCTTCTTCTTAGGTTCCGTCTAGTCAATGTCGACCTTGAATGATATCATGCACCAGTATTCTCCATTCTGCTCTTTCCACCACTCTCTCGTAGCTCAGCTAATGTCATTCCTGTTGTTTTTGTAATTCTTTCCATCCACCTTTGCCTTTGTATTCCCTTTCGACGTTTCCTTTCACATTTTCCAAGCACGATGTCTTAAGCTAAGTTGTTGTTTCTTCTCATGATATAGCCAACGTAACCTAGCTGTTGTTTAATGATCCAGTCTAATAATGAAATGATTGGTTTAATTTTCTCAAGCACTTCTTTATTTGTGATTCGTTTTGTCCACGGAATTTTTAAGATTCTGCGCCAACACCATAACTCAAAAGCAAGTCCTTTTTGTTAGTCTTCTTTTTTCAGTGTCCAACTTTCACATCCATAAATTGCTATTGGGAACATTCAAGTCTCTATCATTTTGATCTTGGTGCTTAGAATAATGTGGTATCCCTTGAGCATATTATTCAGTTTAATCAGTGATGCTCTGGCCATTGTTAATCTTCTTTTGATTTTCTTTGAACGCACACCGTCTATATATATTTTACTGCCTTGGTAGCAGAACGACTGCACTACTTATGTTTTCTTGATCCAACTTGAACTATCTGATGTTTTCTGTTGTCATTATCTTGTTTTTTCCCCCCACATTTAAGTATAGGCTCGCCTTAGACCTTTCATTTTTGACTTGAGCTAATAACATTTCAAGATGACTGCAGGATTCAGCCAGTAAAGGTGTCATCTGCGTATCTTAGATTATTGATATTCAAACCCCCTATTTTGACTCCGATTGCCTCACACTATTCCAGAACTTTCCTCGTTATATATTCTGCATACAGGTTAAATAGAAGGGGTGATAGTATACATCCTTGTCTTGCACCTTTGCATATCAGGAACCATTCAGTGTCACCATGTTCAATTCTTACTACCGCTTCTTGATTTTGATACAGACTTCTCATTAGTAATATTAAATGTTCTAGTATTCCCATATCTCTTAGTGAAAGCCATAGTTTATTGTGATCTAGGCAGTCAAACGCTTTGCTGTAATCTACAAAGCACATGCATAAGCTATTTTGGTATTCCCTGGTTGTTTCCATTAACCATCTTAAGTTGGCTATTTGTTCCCTTGTACCTCTTCCTTTACGGAAACCGGCATGTTCTCGTGGAAGCTCTCTTTCCATGTAATTGACAGTATTTAATGCTAAACATGATCCAATATATGTATATATATCCATTACAAATCACATGAAACTTAATATTTAGCAACCCCATGAATAAATAAGTCCACCTTAAGACCACTTGGTCTGGTCCACTGGTCATGTGACCTCCGCAAAGCGCGCTAAGGCGCACTTATATGGCGTCATCTTTACGTGCAGCGTCCTTTTGACTGACTCCGCGTGACGCCATGACAGCAGCCTATTGCCCGGTGAGTCTCTCTTGTGTGCGTGCTAGGGTCTCGCGTTGTGGTGTACATCTGACTACACGCTACTTAAAACGTTATCTTTCTCAAGTCACACCACTGACATTGTCTTTGTGACAGCATGCTTGCTCCCGCTGTCAGCGTGCAGGTGCGTCCTCGCTCTCCTGGTCAGAGAGAGAGAGAGAGAGAGAGACGTGCCGGTCCTCAAGTGTGATAAGAGCGCACCGTCAGACAAGATAAGATAAAAAGATAAGAATCTATATTGTCCTTGTACAAGCACACATAATACACCAGTTCAACACAATTTGGGCACAATTTCTCTCCTCAGAGCAGAACAGGTAGAATTAAATGTAAACATTACACACCTTGTACGCCCGACATGAAAAGTGACTCAACACCTTGCACATGTGAAACCTTAGGTGAATCCTTGGAATCAAGTGGACAACCCTCAAGCGTGCTGGTCTTATAGGAATTTATAGTTCTGAGGCAACATCTGCTATGTTTGATCGGCCACATCCACAGAATGCAAGATGGCAGGATCCCAAAATAACTACTGTATGGAGAGCTTACAATTGTCAAGAAACTACAAGGTCACCCGCAGCTCAGTTTCAACGTTGGTTGCTATGGGGCCATGAAAGTGATAACAGGTAAGAGAAGCTTGCTCAAGACGCTTGTTGGAAACAAGGGCAGACCCGTGGCCTTTGCAGAAGCCGAGAATGTACGCCTGGCCTCTTAAGAAATGGAGCCAGATGCAAAGTCAGCCAGCAAAACCTACCCCCAGCCTCGCTGTTTTGATGTTGCTGCAGCAAAAGAGACTGTCCCTCATACATTGGCCTGTACTCCCACAGAAGTTGATGCCCCACAGACATCATTAGATCACTCAGATCAGTCATTATGGAAGGATGCCAAAAATAGAAGAATTTAATGTACATAGCAAAGTGAGTTGCATTTTGCTTTAATTCAACAAGACTGACCTGTGCACTTTCATCCCAGCATCCATTACCTATCAGAGTTAATGGTTTCACCATGTATTGACAAGTTTTCATTAATCTTACTTGTTATGGCAGTTAAACATGTAATACCTCCTAAATTAATGTAGTAAGTGTCTTTCTGTACTTTAAGTTCTACATGTCTGTCATGCATCATCAGTGCAACTGATTGCTGGAGCGAGACAGGGTCATCGACCATACCACAACTGCTGGGGGGGTGGATGGATACTGTAAGACGTTTATTTCAAGTTAACATTTACTAAACAACACTTTCAAATTGTAAATTAATGTGTAAACTTTAATTGCTTGTATACATCAGTGCTCCTCACCAGTGCTTTGGCAAACGGCAAGCGGTGACCCACATTGTGGAGTTTTTAAAACTAAAATGTTGTATCTTATATTGAATGAAAATACAATAAAGTGCAGTTTGAATTTGAGGTACTGTAAAATGTGTACCAACACAAAACAAGTTTAATGATTGTCAGGAACAAAATGTTTTTTTATACAAAAAAAAGAACACAAACCTTTTACTTATTTATCATGGATACTGTGTTGCTTGTTACTCCAACAGCAGGGACAAGTTTTTTTTAGTACATGTTAAAAAGTCTCATTAAAAATATTTAGATATAAAAATGCTCTCCAATTAAATTAGTGGGTGCGTTGATTCTCCCAGTCAAGACCAATACAGTCACGCAGATGTTCTGAGTGTCTGCAAGTCCGTATTCGGGGAAGATTACTGCAGCAGATAGTGAAACTAAAGTCGCTGCTCCCTTTAGATGTTGTTTCAACTTCTATGCTAGTTTTAGTCATTTGTCTTTATTTTGTTCTTCTGGGCTGCACTTCCAGCTGTGTAAGGGGACGAGGCACAACGCGATTGAACATTAATTACGTGGATGAGGAGAGTGACTTTCGCGACGGTGGTTGGAGATGGTCGCGCACAAGCACACACTTTCACACAAACACACGCAAACGTACAAAAACGCACACACATTCACAGACACACACATGATCACGGTCAATAGAGGTGGATTGTTCCGTGCAGTATTACACCAAGCATTGTTGCTTCCCTACAGATTACTACTGCGGTAACTTCTAACAGATATTTCCGCCATGTTTGATCGAGGAAGTATGTTAACAGCTGTTCACCATGATCGAACTCAAATTAATCGTGATCACAATCATATAATTGCCCAGCCCTAATTGGCACACACTACTAATGAATGCTAGTAACAATTAGGGATGTCCCGATCCAGGTTTTTGCACTTCCGATCCGATACCGATATTGTTTTTGCAGTTCCGATCCGATACCAATACTGACCGATACTGGCCTATCCGAGCATGTATTAAAGTTTAAAGTTATTTAGCCTACTTAGTTGTCAGAATCATGTTGAAAAGGGTTTTAGTACTCTTGCTAACAACTAGCCAGCTGAATTAGGTGAGTTTGAATAATACACAATGGTTGGTAACAAGAAACTGAGCTGTTTATTCAAGGATAAACACAAAATAGACAAAATTATACATGACAAACAGAAATGGCATCATTAAAACTAGGGCTGGGCGATATGGCCTTTTTTTAATATTGCGATATTTTAAGGCCATGTCACAATACACCATATATATGTGGATGTTTTGCCTTAGCCTTGAATGAACACTTGATGCATATAATCACAGCAGTATGATGATTCTCTGTGTCTACATTAAAACATTCTTCTTCATACTGCATTAATATATGCTACTTTTAAACTTTCATTTAGAGAAGAAAATCACAACTAAAAAAAAAATCACTATTTTTTTCATACGGTGTTGATCTGGAAATGTTTGCCTCGGGATTTTGATGGTGTGGACGTGTGGCACCGAATGGAGATAAGCGTCTCGACAGACGTTACAATATTTGAACAATGATGACGAAAACTGATTTCTCTGTCGTGTCCGTGTGTCGAAAATTGTTATGCGCTTATTTTTTTAATTTGATTTTGTGCGTGGCATAGATTTGCCGTGCGCAGAGGACGCTTGAGCAGTACGCAATTGCACAGGCGCACACCTTAGCGGTTGCGCTAGCATCACAGCTAACGTTAGCCATGCTGCTACCTCTATGCTCGGGGAGGACTTATACGTATAAGGTGTGCTTGCTCTCTGCTCGGGGAGGGCGTATATGTATATGACGTAACAGTATGTGACGTGTGTAAGAAGGTGCGCTTGCTGTCTGTGAGAGGGAGACACAGGAAAGAGTGAGAAGAGCCTGTCGTGTAATGCCAGCAGCTAAAAGCAACTGCGTGAGAATCACAGACCTGTGGATGTGTTGAAAATGCGGAACGGAATTTAGGGAACAGCAGAAAAGTGGAATGTATTATTTAAATAGGTGCGTTGGAAAACACGGACAGGAGTTTGTTTTTTTTAAACTGGATCTGGATCGGCATTTCCCCATGCCTTGCCGATACGCATTTTTTTGGCAAATATCGGCGGACATCCCTAGAAACAATGATACAATTTGCTGTGCTTTTGTTGATAGCATAACACTGGAGCCTCCAGGCATCACCACAAGAGAGCAGAGCAGAAAGGAGGCTCCTGGCAGAGAGCATGAACTAAAAGTGCCCACATTAGTACATCCGTAAATCTGTGACGTCACAAATGGCCCAATGTTAAAAAAAGACTGGAGAAAACAGCTTCCAGAGGCATCCAAAACTGTGTGCATGCTAACGCCCAAATGCATGAACCTTATGATTTGACGTTTTGGCATTGTTTAACACGAGAATCAAACATTGTAACAACATTTATAAGTCAGAAAAGAGGAAATGATCATAAGTCCCATTTATTTAATGTGTTAGATTTTTTTTTAGCTCTTAGAATAATATTTAACTTATATTGAAGAAGAAATACTTTATTTACGCTGATCCATTTTAGTGGTTTGCATTTATTGTGGTGGCCCACACTAATAAAGTTGGACCGCCACAAATAGATTTGGCACTACCAGTTAAGAATTCTCCATGTTTATGCAGAAACCGTTTATTTTAAAAGTGTCACTTATGCTTCTTAACTGTGCAGAAGTCAATGTTGATGTGAGTTTTCTAACACTTAAATAGACATATTTGAAGCATTAATGGCTTCTCCTAAGCGTGTGTGTGTGTGTTTTTCTTGATGTTCTGCCAACATTACAGTCGGAAAGACAGATTTTTTTACTGAGTAAATAACATCTGACTGTTTAACAAATAAGCTATTATGGCTAACCTGCACATGCTGATTTATAACTACAATTTGACACTGTTTACATGCACGTGCATTTGCATACACTTAGTTGATTCAATTATACAGAATAATACCATCTTGTACTTGTGTATTTTATTCTGTGTGCACTTCAAAGTCTCAAATAAGATGAGACCATCCGATGAGTTTGTATTCTCTAATCAAAACTACAGTTTAACAGTCAACACTATCGGTCGCCATGTTCATAGACACATTATAACTGGACTCGTCCTTATTTAAAAAAGCAAATATTGATAGATGCACATGCGTCAAGGCCAACTATAAAAATAAGCTGTTACCTCTGGGATGATCAGCATAGTCAGGTCTTTGGATGTCACTGGGTACAGGCCGCAAAGGTGTCTAGATCAGGGACCAAGGAGAACACATGTTATTTAATATGTTTTTCTCATTGTAGTTGTGCTTAGACTGGAAAAATAACAACAATTTATTTACTACAAAGCAATTTTTCTTTTGGTTTGTCTTTTTTTCTTCCTCACACACTTTAGAACAGTTTAGAAGTTCAGTTTGCCCTCTAACATACAATATTTTCTGTGAATTGTGTCCAAGTGTAGAAGCCAGACAATCCGGGAGCATTGTTGTCAGAGTAAACACAATGTACACATGTCTGAAACAGTTTTTACATCAAAGTTCAACAGAAGGACTGCATGTGTTTTTAAACATAAAAAATTAAGATTTCATACAACAGAACAAAGAAAAAGATGTTGACTTTGGGGAACATTGGTAGCTCACAAACTTTGAGCTGATTGTAGGATAGAAAATAAGCAAATGGTTAAACTTACGAGTGGGTAGTGAGGACGAAGTTTTCCTGTGAAGCGGTAGCCAGGCCATGGGTCGGTGCTGACGTCTTTCTCCACACAGTTCTTAGGCGCATTCTGGTTCTTTTCTTCTTCTGATAAAAAACAACATGGTCTGGTAAACATGTGGTACTACAGTGCCCTTTAAATCACCTACAATCTCCTTGCCTTCTGCAAAGCAAACACTGGTTTACCAAACTTTGACTTGCATAAGCCATGTTTCCACCAAGTTTGGTTAATCCTATTTTGCATTTATTGGTGGATTAAGTTAAATTGGGTAGGTATGGATGGGAATTAATGAGAATTTTACGGTTCCGATTCAACTTTCGAGTCTGTTTAGGATTTGGTTCTTTATCGGTTGTCTTATTCTGATAAAAAAAAGAAAAAGAAAAAAAAAAAGAACTAAATGGTGGATGAGCATTAATTGTGTTTAGTTTCAAGGTAAGATGACCTTACAAAGCCTACAGCCTACAGGGAAGTCTTAAAAGGCACATACGTAACAGTGGAAAAAAATACTTTTTTGAAAATAAATATAATAAATAAATATTCTTCTGTAGAATTTAACAACACTAATCGTATGTGGAAATTACACAATAATATAACATTTAGTAACATGTGATAAGTCAAGTCTTCTTCTGATGAATATGGCTTACAGCTTATAAAAACTTAGAATTGAAAATGTCATATAATGAGGGGATTAAAAAAACTGTAGGTTACGATCATCAAAATTGTAATAAAGGCTTGACATATCTCTCTTTGCAAGTAATGAGTTTTTATCACATTAGTTTCACATTTAAAGTTGATTTGCTGACATGAATGAACTTTTAAAAGAAATTAAATTTTTTTGCCTGTATAATAAAAAATGACCGAGTGAACAGCTGGTGGGAGGAATACATGCAACTTTCGTCTGACTACAATTGAACATTCACCCACCAAAAAAGGAGCGTTGACTGTGACAAATGGTTTCAAGCTTTTGACCACAAACTTAGTTGCTGCTTGGTGACATTCATCTAGTGGCAGACGTGAACTGGAGCTATACTGCTAGTAGGGGTGTGGGAAAAAAATCGATTCCAATTGCGATTCTCACGTTGTGCGATTCAGAATCGATTCTCATTTTTTTAAAAATCGATTTTTTTTTTTTTTTAATTAATCAATCCAAAAAAACAATACACAGCAATACCATAACAATGCAATCCAATTCCAAAACCAAACCCAACCCAGCAACACTCAGAACTGCAATAAACAGAGCAATTGAGAGGAGACACAAACACGACACAGAACAAACCAAAAGTAGTGAAAATGAATATTATCAACAACAGTATCAATATTAGTTACAATTTCAACATAGTGATTAAAAATCCCTCATTGACATTATCATTAGACATTTATAAAAAATAAAAAAAAAGAACAATAGTGTCACAGTGGCTTACACTTGCATCGCATCTCATAAGCTTGACAACACACTGTGTCCAATATTTTCACAGAGATAAAATAAGTCATATTTTTGGTTAATTTGATAGTTAAAACAAATTTACATTATTGCAATCAGTTGATAAAACATTGTCCTTTACAATTATAAAAGCTTTTTACAAAAATCTACTACTCTGCTTGCATGTCAGAAGACTGGGGTAGATCCTGCTGAAATCCTATGTATTGAATGAATAGAGAATCGTTTCGAATCGGGAAAATATCGTTTTTGAATCGAGTATCGCGTTGAATCGAAAAAAATCGTGACCCAAAGAATCGATATTGAATCGAATCGTGGGACACCCAAAGATTCACAGCCCTAACTGCTAGCCTTTCAGCCAGTCAGAATCTGTCTCTCAATGTGTTCATCTAAATAAGAATGCATTCATATAGTGCCAACATTATAGGTCGTGTTTTGTTAGTACCTGTTCTATTCACGCCAGATGACTGCTGCTGCTGCCTGGTATGGGATTGATGCGGGTCAAAAACACGACATTCATTTATAGTTATTGCATGCTATATGTTCAAATGTTTTAGCATATTGCCCGTATGTCATCTTGGTGAAATAGCAGCCTTGCAATTATTACAAGTAGCGCTGTAAAGGTGCCAACGACTTCTAAGTTTCCTGCTTCACAAACCTGCAGCATTATTAGTGGTGGGGGAAATAATCGATTTTTAGATGCATCGCAATTCAGACATGGAGGTTTATAGAATCGATTAGTAAAAGTCAATAAACCATTTATTTATATTAAATAAAGTAATGCAGACAGTTCTAAGATTTGGCTGACTGCAGCGAGCCATCTCACAGAGAGATCCGAACAGCTCCTTTATTATCAGGCACCAGTTTTACACACATTTTCATTAATTTAATAAATGTGGGAACTGTTTTTTATTATCCAAATGAAATGTTTTTTTTACAGTTGCAAGTGATAAACGCTTATTTAGTGAAACGATAAGAAATGTAAAACTGCATCAATATACATAAAGATGCATCAATAATCAATCTTTAATCGAATCGTGGCTTTTAAATTATAATCATATTCGGATCGTAGGTGCCCAAAGATTCTCACCTCTAGGCATTATAAAGAAGAATTTTTCCAAAATCAAATTTTAATGGCGCAGTCAGTGCCTACTATTTATGGGACTCGAGGAGACTATGAAACGGTAAGTACTAACAGTAGATTGGCAATGTTTGAATGATACGTTAGCAATGTCAGCTCTATTTGTAGTGTAGTTTATAGCCTAGCCTTCTAATTTAGGACAACATCTTCACCAACCTCTGGGAATATAAAGAATGATTTCCCTAAAATCTATTTTTAAGCTTAAGACAGACATGATACGACCCACTGAGCTGCATTCATTTGAAGCCTTTCTTCTGAAATTTCTTCTGCGGTTCCTTTTTGTCCAGGTCCGAGTCTGGCTTGTATATATATATATGACTGGATGCTAAAATCTGTAGCAGCTCAAAAGTTGAATATATTTAGAATAAGAAATGTTACTTGCGGGAAGCTTCTCTCTCAAACTACAAATATGGCCACCGGGGCGGGGATGCATGTTCAGTGAGTCTATCTTAACAAGTCCAACTCTCAAAACTGCTTGTTTTGGGCGGCCAAAATGTGGCTTGAAGATATGTCTTCACAGCAAAATATTGACCAAAGAACCATCACTGCATGTCATGTAGACCAAAAGGAAGTGCTTTAAAAATAGAAAAAATATATAATAGTTCCACTTTAAAAGTCATGGTAATCAAGAAATCGCAATGCATACAGTAACCATTCATACTTACTTGCTTTTTTGTGAAGCAACTTGTGAGAAACCCAGCTTCCTTTGAAACATTCCTAAAGAGAGAACATAAGAAAAAAGTGCAATTGCTATTGATCAACAGTCTTAATTATATCACTAAAATTATATTGATCGACATGATTAGCCTTAATAAGCACAAGTGTTATAATTCACTCTAATTTCAAAGTACCGGTAGTAGCAAATAACGGTACTACCTATAGGGATGTTTATTTTTTATACAGTGCTCTAAAGTGGCAAACGCTGCTTATTGTGACACTGCTGTTTTTTTCCGACTTGTGGATGTCTTTTTGGCTGTATCGCATATTACTTTTGGGCTAACACCTTATTCAGGACAATAATGTTTATAAATTACTGGCTGGACATAAGAGGTTCAGTTTGAAAATACTGAACTCTTCAACACTGAATTTAGTTAAATAAAATGTCACAAACAGTTCCTGTTTTTGTTGGTGTTTTGACTGTGTTCTGTTAATGCTACTTAAGTAAAAATGAACACTTAACCGAGAGAGACAAGAACTAAGGCACACTGTCAAGTTGAACGACCAACACCATGGTACAATTGTGCATTTGGAATTTGGAATTTCCGAATTCTTAGTCGGAAATTCCAACTGGAACGCCTTCCGAGGTTGGATTTCTTACTCGGAAAGTAATCACCATCCCAATTAGCTTCAAAGATGGTTCTTAGTGTGAACAATCATTTTTTTTCTGTATAATTAAAGTTCTACAGGGTTTCCACCAGATTGCGAATATACTGTTCTTGTTGCGGTGGCGCAAGGTCAGGGACGTGGTCAGTATGACGTCGTGATTTTTAATAAGCTGTGATGAAACACACACACACACACACACACACACACACACACACACACACACACACACACACACACACACACACACACACACACACACACACACACACACACACACACACACACACACACACACACACACACACACACACACACACACACACACACACACACACACACACACACACACAAAAAACAGTGAAGTTGGTTCATTGTGTAAATCGTAAATAAATAAAAATATACAATGATTTGCAAATCATTTTCAACCTATATTCAATTGAATAGACTGCAAAGACAAGATACTTAACGTCCAAACTGGAAAACAGTTTATTTTGCAAATATTAGCTCTTTTGGAATTTGATGCCTGCAAAATGTTTCAAAACAGCTGGCACAAGTGACAAAAAAGACTGAGAAAGTTGAGGAATGCTTATCAAACACTTATTTGGAAGATCCCACATGTGAAAGGGCTAATTGGGAACAGATGGGTGCCATGATTGGGTATAAAAGCAGCTTCCATGAAATGCTCAATCATTCACAAACAAGGATGGGGCGAGTCACCACTTTGTGAACAAATGCGTGAGCAAATTGTCTAACAGTTTAAGAACATTTCTCAACAAGCTATTGATCCCTCAGGCGGTACTGCCCCAAAAAGGTTGAGTCTTGGGCGCAGTTGGGTGTTCCAACAGGACAATGACCCCAAACACACATCAAAAGTGGTAAAGGAATGGCTAAATCAGGCTAGAATTAAGATTTTAGAATGGCCTTCCCAAAGTCCTGACTTAAACCCCATTGAGAACGTGTGGACAATGCTGAAGAAACAAGTCCATGTCAGAAAACCAACAATTTTAGCTGAACTGCACCGATTTTGTCAAGAGGAGTGGTCAAAAATTCAACCAGAAGCTTGCCAGAAGCTTGTGGATGGCTACCAAAAGCGCCTTATTGCAGTGAAACTTGCCAAGGGACATGTAACCAAATATTAACATTGCTGTATGTATACTTTCGACCCAGCAGATTTGGTCACCTTTTCAGTAGACCCATAATAAATTCATAAAAGAATCAAACTTCATGAATGTTTTTGTGACAAACAAGTATGTGCTAAAATCACTATCACAAAAAAAAAAAAAAAAAAGTTGTAGTAATTATTGGAAACTCAAGACAGCCGTGACATTATGTTCTTTACAAGTGTATGTAAACTTTTGACCACAACTCTACATACATATACACATACGTGTATATATATATATATATATATATATATATATATATATATATATATATATATATTAGGGATGTCCGATCCGATATTTGGATCGGATCGGCCGCCAATATTTGCAAAAAAATGCGTATCGGCAAGGCATGGGAAAATGCCGATCCTGATATAAAAAAACTCCAGTCCGTGTTTTCCAACGCACCGATTTAAATAATACATTCCACTTTTCTGCTGCTCCCTAATTTCCGTTCCGCATTTTCCAGCACACCTTCAACACATCCACAGGTCTGTGGATTCTCACGCAGTTGCTTTTAGCTGCTGGCATTACACGACAGGCTCTTCTCACTCTTTCCTGTGTCTCCCTCTCACAGACAGCAAGCGCACCTTCTTACACACGTCACATACTGTTACGTCATACGTCACATACGTATACGTCCTCCCCGAGCAGAGAGGTAGCAGCATGGCTAACCGTAGCTGTGATGCTAGCGCAGCCGTGCGAGCAACCTTCCCTCTAAGGTGCGCGCCTGTGCAATTGCTCACTGCTCAAGCGCCCGGCAAATCTATGCCACGCACAAAATCAAATAAAAAAATAAGCGCATAACAATTTTCGACACACGGACACGACAGAGAAAACAATTTTCGTCATCATTGTTCAAATATTGTAACGTATGTCGAGACGCTTATCTCCGTTCGGTGCCACACGCCCACACCATCAAAATGCCGAGGCAAACATTTCCAGATCAACACCGTATGAAAAAAATTGTGATTTTTTTTGTTGTGATTTCCTTCTCTGCGTGAAAGTTTAAAAGTAGCATATATTAATGCAGTATGAAGAAGAATGGTTTAATGTAGACACATAGAATCATCATACTGCTGTGATTATATGCATCAAGTGTTCATTCAAGGCTAAGGCAAAATATTGAGATATATATCGTGTATCGCAATATGGCCTTAAAATATCGCAATATTAAATAAAGGCCATATCGCCCAGCCCTAGTTCATTGATGCCATTTCTGTTTGTCATGTATAATTTTGTCTATTTTGTGTTTATCCTTGAATAAACAGGTCAGTTTCTTGTTACCAACCATTGTGTATTATTCAAACTCACCTAATTCAGCTGGCTAGTTATCAAGAGTACTAAAACCCTTTTCAACATGATTCTGACAACTAAGTAGGCTAAATAACTTTAAACTTTAATACATGCTCGGATAGGCCAGTATCTGTATCGGATCGGAAGTGCAAAAACCTGGATCGGGACATCCCTAATATATATATATATATATATATAAACATATATACATACATATAAATATATATATATATATATATATATATACACACCGGTACATATACACACACACATATATGTTACACGTACATACACACACACACATATATATATACATACATATATATACACACACATATATATATATATATATATATATACACACACACATATATACATATATATATATATATATATATATATATATATATATATGTATGTCTATATGTATGTACGTAGCTATATCACACAGATATATAGGGCTGGGCGATATATCGCGGGTTTGTCTCTGTGCGAGATATATATATATATATATATATATATATATATATATATATATATATATATATATATATATATATATATATATATAGATAGGGCTGGGCGATATATCGCGGGTTTGTCTCTGTGCGATATAGAAAATGACTATTGTGATACTCGAGTATGCGTTCTCACGCAGTTGCTTTTAGCTGCGGGCATTACACTTCAGGCTCTTACTCTTTCCTAAGGCTGGGCGATATGACTAAAAAATGTATCACGATATAAGTGTTTCATTTCAGTCGATGTCGATAATTATTGATAAAAAAAAAACAACAATTCTAAATAAAAACCAGGAGAAAAAAGGCTGAATTTAAATACTTTTAATTTAAATATAACCTTTAGAACGAGGTCAGCATTATGAAAAACAGTCAAATAAATGAAAATACTGGTCGATGTGGAAATATTGACATTAAATAAATGCTTAATCCAACAAAATGTGCAAAGTATTGTAATTAAGAAATTAGTAGTGTACAACTCAGGCTTTAAAGCCATATTGGTAACAATATATGCAAATAAATAACAGTCACATTAAGCAAGCAGAAACAAACATGTCTTACAGAATATTGTAAACATCGGAATAAACTTGCGTCTGAACATCTGTGACAAAACAAACCTGTTACCCTCTTCAGTCATTTATGGAAAAATCAAACCAACTTCAGCATATAAAAAAAATAACTCAAACAACTACTCAACCATTGCTTCACTGGCTGCAACAACTCAAACACTGCTTCACTGCAAGTTACTCAACAATTGCCTCACTGCAGATTTTGTGCAAGGAAGACAAGCTGATTGACCATCCCAGGTTTTAAGGCTGCCCTGGTACATGTCACAATATTACCCCCAGTACTAAAAATTATTTCAGAGGGGGTGCTGGTGGCTGGAATGCACAAGTATCCTTTGGCAAGCTGCGACATTCTGGGAAACTTGCGCTCATATACCTTCCACCACTCAAGGGGGTCAGACTCACTGTCGGTATCCAGGCATTTTAGGTAGCTTTTCAGCTCATTTTCCACTTTTTGCCTTTCAGTGAGAGGTGAGGCATCTTCTTCATCGTCTTGACTTTGTTTTTTGAAGAAACTACCTAATGATGGTTGTTTCTTCACACCCAGTGGGAGAGGTGTGGCAGCTTCTCCTTCTGCACCCTGGCCTGCTGTTCCCTCTGAAACCTCTGCCTCTGATTGGCCTGTGTTTTCATCCAACATTTCAGACACTGCTCTTTCTTTAATGGCCTCTTCCTTTTCCGGGCTGATGTACTGTGCTTTGAATCTGGGATCCACAAAGGCAGCCATGTTGAGGAGATCATCTGTTGCAGAGTCGGCATATTTTTCATCAAGATAGGTCATTATCGTCGTCTTCAGGTCTTTTGTGAGTTGAGTGTCCTGGTCTTTTTCATTCAGCAAATCTGTACGGAACAGGTGGAGCACTAGCTTGACATAGGAGACTGTCACGTATGACTCCCCTGAGAGGGAGTCTGTGAACTCCAGAAGAGGAGTTAAGGCCTCATGCAGTGACTCCAGAACACCAATGTCCTGCCATGTAGGGATCAGGTGCCTGTTGTTTTTGTCTGCAAACAAAACTTCAGCGATTGCCTTTTGTTGTTCGAGGACCCTTGCCACCATCTTCTGTCTTGATCCCCACCTGGTTGGTGACTCTGTGACCAGCTGGTGTTTTGGGAGAAGGAGACGTTCCTGAGCTTTAAAAAGCTCCCTCTTTTTCTTCCAGGAGTAGGAGAAGGCAGAGACCACCTTCTTACACACTCCAACAGCCTTTTCCACTCTTTTATCTTTCCCTGCCGCACCTGCAGAAATACAAAAGTAAATACAGTGTAAATAACTGGTAACTGATAAATCAATAATAATAATAACAACAACAACAAAAATGGGGAAAATAATTATGAGAATGATAACAACAACAACAAAACTTTTATCATGTTCTATTGGCTGATCAAGTCAACATAATCAACAGAGAATTCTACTCACCAATTGCTGAGTGCAAACGATGGCCAAAGCACTGCAGCCCTGTCCACTTGTTTAATGAAGCTGGCTTCACTATATTTGCCCCGCTGTCTGTGGTGATGCACACCATTTTTCCTCAGCCAGACTCCAGGACAACAGTGCCTCCTTCAAGCCTTCTGCTATTATCTCCCCGGTGTGGTCTTCGGGGAAATACGCAGTTTCCAGGCATCGTGTTTTCAGAACCCAGTCATTGTCGATGAAATGAATTGTCAAGCTTAGGTATGGCTCGCATGAACGGCTTGACCACATGTCGGAGGTTGTCGCAAAGTGCTTTGCTAACAGTATCTCCTTTTCCACGGATTCCCTGCACATTGTGTAAAGCTTAGGAATAGCTGTCTTGCAAAAGTACTTTCGGCCAGGTAGAACTAGGGATGTCCCGATCCAGGTTTTTGCACTTCTGATCCGATACCGATATTGTTTTTGCACTTCCGATCCGATACCGATACTGACCGATACTGGCCTATCCGAGCATGTATTAAAGTTTAAAGTTATTTAGCCTACATAGTTGTCAGAATCATGTTGAAAAGGGTTTTAGTACTCTTGATAACAACTAGCCAGCTGAATTAGGGGAGTTTGAATAATACACAATGGTTGGTAACAAGAAACTGACCTGTTTATTCAAGGATAAACACAAAATAGACAAAATTATACATGACAAACAGAAATGGCATCATTGAAACTAGGGCTGGGCGATATGGCCTTTTTTTAATATTGCGATATTTTAAGGCCATATTGTGATACGCGATATACAGTATATCTCGATATTTTGCCTTAGCCTTGAATGAACACTTGATGCATATAATCACAGCAGTATGATGATTCTATGTGTTTTGATTGATTGAGACTTTTATTAGTAAGTTGCACAGTGAAGTACATATTCCGTACAATTGACCACTAAATGGTAACACCCGAATATGTTTTTCAACTTGTTTAAGTCGGGGTCCACTTAAATTGATTCATGATACAGATATATACTATCAGATATATACTATCATCATAATACAGTCATCACACAAGATAATCACATTTAATTATTTACATTATTTATAATCCAGGGTGTGGAGGGGGGGCGCCGGATGTAAGTATCAAAAAGACAGCCAAAAGAGTTTGATATGAGAATAAATCTAAAGTTAAAATATAGGGTAGAAATGCACCCATTTGCAGGAAATGTAGTCTTGATTTTCAAAATTTTCTTTCAAGGCTTGCATGTCTACATTAACACATTCTTCTTAATACTGCATTAATATATGCTACTTTAAAACTTTCATGCAGAGAAGGAAATCACAACTAAAAAAATCACTAATTTTTTCATACGGTGTTGATCTGGAAATGTTTGCCTCGGCATTTTGATGGTGTGGCGTGTGGCACCGAACGGAGATAAGCGTCTCCACAGACCTTACAATATTTGAACAATGATGACGAAAACTGTTTTCTCTGTCGTGTCGGTGTGTCGAAAATTGTTATGCGCTTATTTTTTTATTAGATTTTGTGCGTGGCATATAATTGCTATGCGCAGAGGACGCTTAAACAGTGCGCAATTGCACAAGCGCGCACCTTAGAGGGAGCGTTGGGTCACACAGCTGCGCTAGCATCACAGCTAACGTTAGCCATGCTGCTACCTCTCTGCTGGGAGAGGGTGTATACGTATGTGACGTATGTCGTGAGAGTACCGTATTTTCCGCACTATAAGGCGCACCGGATTATTAGCCGCACCTTCAATGAATGGCATATTTCATAACTTTGTCCACCAATAAGCCGCCCCGGACTATAAGCCGCGCCTACGCTGCGCTAAAGGGAATGTCAAAAAAACAGTCGGATAGGTCAGTCAAACTTTAATAATATATTAAAAACCAGCGTTCTAACAACTCTGTTCACTCCCAAAATGTACGCAAATGTGCAATCACAAACATAGTAAAATTCAAAATAGTGCAGAGCAATAGCAACATAATGTTGCTCGAACGTTAATGTCACAACACACAAAATAAACATAGCGCTCACTTTCTGAAGTTATTCTTCATTCGTAAATCCTTCGTCTTCGGTGTCCGAAGTGAAAAGTTGGGCAAATTTACGATCCACTGGCAGATGTTGGCGTCGTCTGGCGCTGCCTCCTCGTCTTAGTGAAGGTGTGTTCGCCTTCTGTCATCCATTGTTCCCACGCAGTTAGCAGTCTAGCTTTGAATGCCCTGTTGACACCAATATCTAGCGGCTGGAGGTCTTTTGTCAATCCACCCGGAATGACGGCGAGTATTGAATTAAGCGCGTAAGCGTGTCTCTCAATGTGCTGTTATGAGCTAGCAAATATAACAACTACACTACCCAGCATGCAACGATAGTTACGAGCATGCGCGGTAGCCCTGAGAAGCGTTGTATGCTGGCAGTTAGCACGCTGTGAGTAAACGTTGAGAACTCAGTTAACACGCCTCGTCTGCATTATTTATAATTAGACAGACAACACACTTAATAGGAGCCATTTTGGGGTCTTTACATAAACACACAAATGGAAATGAAACGTCACATATCCCAGCATGCACCGCGCGCTTCTTCGTCATCCATTGTTCCCACGCAGTTAGCAGTCTAGCTTCGAATGCCCTGTTGACACCAATATCTAGCGGCTGGAGGTCTTTTGTCAATCCACCCGGAATGACGGCAAGTATTGAATTAAGCGCGTAAGCGTGTCTCTCAATGTGCTGTTATGAGCTAGCAAATATAACAACTACACTACCCAGCATGCAACGATAGTTACGAGCATGCGCGGTAGCCCTGAGAAGCGTTGTATGCTGGCAGTTAGCACGCTGTGAGTAAACGTTGAGAACTCAGTTAACACGCCTCGTCTGCATTATTTATAATTAGACAGACAACACACTTAATAGGAGCCATTTTGGGGTCTTTACATAAACACACAAATGGAAATGAAACGTCACATATCCCAGCATGCACCGCGCGCTTCTTCTACGGGGAAAAAAGATGGCGGCTGTTTACCGTAGTTGCGAGACCTAAACTTTATGAAAATGAATCTTAATATTTATCTATATATAAAGCGCACCGGGTTATAAGGCGCACTGTCAGCTTTTGAGAAAATTTGTGGTTTTTAGGTGCGCCTTATAGTGCGGAAAATACGGTATGTGACGTATGACGTGACAGTATGTGACGTGTGTAAGAAGTTGTGCTTGCTGTCTGTGAGAGGGCGGAACGGAAATTAGGGCGCAGTAGAAAAGTGGAATGTATTATTTAAATCGGTGCGTTGGAAAACACGGACCGGAGTGTTTTTTAAACTGGATCTGGATCGGCATTTTCCCATGCCTTGCCGATACGCATTTTTTTGCAAATATCGGCAGCCGATCCGATCCAAATATCGGATCGGGACATCCCTAGGTAGAACATAACGGGGGTCGAGCACGTATATGAGACTCTTGTACCCAGACTTCTCAACTATGCTGAGCGGTAGCATGTCCTTCGCTAATTGATACACCACTGCATCCGTTATTTCTTTATAACGTTTTGAATTTTTGTCGTATGGCACTGCTGCCGAGTACCTCTCGATGGTGGTCTGTTGTTGCCGCTTCGGTGCTGTTCCACTTGCACCGGCTGATGTAGATGGTTGTGGCTGTTTGATACTGCTGTACTCCAGCGGGTGAGAGCGGCTCAGGTGGTAAAATAAGTTTGTCGTGTTCCCAGACTTGGTCGGGACGACGACCTTGCAAAGTTTGCAGACAGTATTACTCTGATTCGTATCGGACTTAAAAAATCCAAAATACTGCCAAACTGGTGACGTGACATTTCCTTTTTTATTTACAATTTCCTCTCGTGCTGCCGCACTCATATTCCTGTTTCGTTTCACTCCTCGTCGTCAGCTAGCCGTTGTTGCTCTTTTTTTTTTTCTTCCTGTTAGCATTTCCCAGAATGCCTTGCGGTTCAGGCTCGGCCGTGATAGGTCGAGAGGCCAAAGCCCTTCCTCTGCCTACACCCCCCAGAATGCCGTGCGGTTCCGGCTCGGCCTTTCTTCCTATTTTTTTCTAACAGAACTCAGTGAAATTATCGAACGTTCTATCGACCCCATTTTCTATTGATATTGATCACATGTCTATCGCGATATATATTGTTATTGTTTTATCGCCCAGCCATACTCTTTCCTGTCTCTCCTTCTCACAGACAGCAAGCGCAGCTTCTACACACGTCACATACTGTCACGTCATACGTCACATACTGAACATATACGCCCTCACGGAGCAGAAAGGTAGCAGCATGGCTAACGTTAGCTGTGATGCTAGCGGTAATACGAGCGAAAGAAGGTGCGAATCTGGTAACAAATGAAGGAAGAATTAATTCCCCCAAAAAACAGCAGGGGTCCATCGTCTGGCGGTGGTTTGGCTTCAAGTGGGAATATGTCGAACAGACAGCCGTAATTTGTCAAGTGTGGAGCAAAAGCGTTGCTATAAAAAGTAGCAGTAGCCTACTGCTAATATGTAGCATCATTTGAAAAGTCCCCTGCTAGTGATCGAAGAGTGCTCACTCCAATACAATCCACTTTATTTATATAGCACATTTAAACAACAAAAATGTTTCCAAAGTGCTGCACAACAATATTAAAAACAATATTTAAGTACTTCGCACGTCAACATCTCCGTTCGGTGCCACACGTCCACACCATCAAAATGCAGAGGCAAACATTTCCAGATCAACACCGTAAGAAACAAATAGTGATTTTTTTTTTAGTTTTGATTTCCTTCTCTGCATGAAAGTTTAAAATTAGCATATATTAGTGCAGTATGAAGAATAATGTTTTAATGTAGACACATAGAATCATCATACTGCTGTGATTATATGCATCAAGTGTTCATTCAAGGCTAAGGCAAAATATCGAGATATATATCGTGTATCGCGATATGGCCTTAAAATATCGCGATATTAAAAAAAGGCCATATCGCCCAGCCGTATATATATATATATATATATATATATATATATATATATATATATATTAGGGCTGCAACCACTAATCAATTAAATCGATTAAAATCGATTATAAAAATAGTTGGCGATTAATTTAGTCATCGATTCGTTGGATCTATGCTATGCGCATGCGCAGAGGCTACGTTTTTTTTTTTAACCTTTATTTATAAACTACAACATTTACAAACAGCTGAAAAACAATAATCAAAATAATAGGGGTGTAACGGTACGTGTATTTGTATCGAACCGTTTCGGTACGGGGGTTTCGTTTCGGTGCGGAAGTGTACCGAACGAGTTTCCACACGGACATATTAAGTAGCGTACTGCACGTTGTGTAAACAACAATACTCAAAATACCGGACATTTGAGGCATTTAAGAAACTCCGCCCTGACAGCTCCGCAAAAGAGGACATGTCCGGTGAAAAGAGGACGTATGGTCAATCTATCCTAGCCCGTTAGCTGCTAGCATGCTAGCAAAAGAGGACTAGCAGCGATCGGTTTTACCGGACGTGAAACCGATCGCTGCTAGCTGACCGGGGTAGGTCCTGACCATACGTCCTCTTTTCACCGGACATGTCCTCTTTTGCGGGGCTGTCGGGCGGTGTTTCCTAAATGCCTCAAATGTCCGGCATTTTGAGTTAGGGTTGCGTGTATTTTCAATATACGTTCAGGGTTAAGAAGGTTAAAAAACACAACAAATTGTGCGTGCAGCAGCATTCGTGAGGGAGGGGCAGAGACAGAGAGAGCGAGAGAGTTATGATAATCGCGCATGCGTCGCCAGGCTCTGCTTTTTATCGATACATTTATCAGATTCAATTTTTTGTTATCTATAGCAGGGGTGTCAAAAGTGTGCATTTTTGTAACATTTTCCTTGTTTTATTTGGCAAGTTGAAAGAACATGGCGCCAGTATGCTGTTTTTTTCCCAAAAAATACTGGAAAGGATAGAAATGTAGTTTGTCTCTTTTATCCGATTATTAACCGATTAAATCAAAGTAATAATCGACAGATTAATCGATTATCAAATTAATCGTTAGTTAGTTGCAGCTCTAATATATATATATATATACATATATATATATATATATATATATATACACACACACACACACACACGCATAGGGCACAAAAATAGTCATGTAAAAGTTTTTAATCTGGTCGAGTTTGATAACGATTGATACATCTTAAGTAAAGACCAGGAGAAACATAAATTTAAAAATAACCTTCCACTGATTATAATCGCCTCAGCTCTCAAGGCAGAGAGAAAAGGAAATGTCAACATAACCATGGAAAAAACCTCAAACAATTAAACAAAATTCTAAAATCATATTGGACACTGAACAACAACCTCTTGAATTGAACTTGCAAAAATAAGGAATACATAAGAAATGCTTAATAAAATAGTGCAAAGTAGGGCTGGGCGATATGGCCTTTTTTTAATATTGTGATATTTTAAGGCCATATCACGATACACGATATATATCTCGATATTTTGCCATAGCACTTGATGCATATAATCACACCAGTATGATTATTCTATGTGTCTACATTAAAACATCCTTGTTCATACTGCATTAATATATGCTACTTTAAAACTTTCATGCAGAGAAGGAAATCACAACTAAAAAAAGCACTATTTTTTTCATACGGTGTTGATCTGGAAATGTTTGCCTTGGCATTTTGATGGTGTGGGCGTGTGGCACCGAACGGAGATGTAGACATGCGGAGTAAGCAATGTTCATTCTCCAGCAGGTGACTTTTCAAATGATGCTACATATTAGCAATAATGCTACTTTTTATAGCAACGCTTTTGCCCCACACTTGACAAATTACGGTTGTCTGTTTGACATATTAAATAAATAAATGATAAATGGGTTGTACTTGTATAGCGCTTTTCTACCTTCAAGGTACTCAAAGCGCTTTGACACTACTTCCACATTTACCCATTCACACACACATTCACACACTGATGGAGGGAGCTGCCATGCAAGGCGCTAACCAGCACCCATCAGGAGCAAGGGTGAAGTGTCTTGCTCAGGACACAACGGACATGACGAGGTTGGTACTAGGTGGGGATTGAACCAGGGACCCTCGGGTTGCGCACGGCCACTGTCCCACTGCGCCACGCCGTCCCCACTTGAAGCCAAACCACTGCCAGACGATGGACCCCCTGCTGTTTTTTGGGGGAATTAATTATTCCTTCAGTTACCAGATTTGCACCTTCTCTCTCTCTCTCGGATTACCACTCGCATGGCTGCGCTAGCATCACAGCTAACGTTACCCATGCTGCTGCCTCTTTGCTGCGCGAGGGCGTATACGTATGTGATGTATGTCGTGACAGTATGTGACGTCTGTAAGAAGGTGTGCTTGTCTGTCTGTGAGAAGGAGACACAGGAAAGAGCGAGGAGAGCCTGTAGTGTAATGCCAGCAGCTAAAAGACAATGCGTGAGAATGTATACTCGAATATCACGATATAGTCATTTTCTATATCGCACAGAGACAAACCCACGATACAGTGTATATCGCGTATATCGATATATCGCCCAGCCCTAGTGCAAAGTGTGAAAATGTAAAGAGAGAAACCTGAGAATAACTATTTTCTGCAGGTTTAGTGTCGGCTGTGCTGAAGGGTGTGGTATTACGGATTACGATTACGAGCGCTTTGGTCTGATTATGGTCCGTTTAAAAAAAATCCCAAAAACTGCCATACTGTTGAGGTGACTTTTCCTGTTTTATTGACAATCTCTTTTCTCTCTGCAACACTAATTATTTTGTTTCTCTTCTCACTCCATGCAAAGAATCAATCACGAGACAAGATCACAACCAAACTGGATAGTTGATACTGTTACCTGATTGGCTGTTACTCCTAATCAGTGATCACTTCATTTGTTGCTCATTTAGTGAGTGCCTTTGTTCAGGCAACCAACCTTGCTTTGCAACTTCCCATTTCTTCCGACGTAGAAAAAAAAGCCTAATATTTTTATTGATATAGATTACACATCTATCGTGATATATATTGGTATTGTTTAATCACCTGGCCCTAATACATTTAAAAACAAATCTGGGTTATTAATTAGTATTAACATGTTTTTTTCTCATTTTATATTGTTTTGCTCTATTCTTAATTGTTGCTGCTCACGTACTTTGTTGAGAGTTTTTCAAGTTTCTAGAGACTTCTCCAATCATTTTAGTAACTTTTTCCTTTCTTAAAAACGACGAGCAACAAATCCAGCATCCATTTCTGGTCTTATTGGAGACTGAACTTGTGTTTAGAGACTCCACTTCTGCAAAGAACAGCGAGAGCTGCAACCAACCATGATGTCACACTTGCTTTGCTGTGCAGCCTTTCGGTCCTTAAAAGAGAGCCACTGTCCTAATATTTGCACATTGCACATTTTGTAGATTGCTGTCCACGGGTTCATCTTGAATAAATTTAAGTACGTCCACTAGGGGTGCAACGATTGGTCAATATTGTCGACAATAAAAATTTGTCGCACGCAATTACATTTGTTAGCAATAGCCGTGACGTCATCACTCGTGTTTTTCCGGGCGGAAGCGGGTCTGTGCTGCCACGCGCATGTAAACATGTAAAATGTGAGAACATTTTCTCTTATTTTTTGTTAACATGCAGTGTTTCCCACAGGACAGGCATCTATTTGTGGTGGTGTGGTCGGCGGGGGGGGGGGCAGCGGCGATGACCAAGAAGAACGCGGAGTTGGAATATAATTACAACATTTTATGTACATATTTATATACAGATTTGAACAATTAGTGATTCACTGAAATATATTTATTAATTGTGGTTCTTACAAAAAATATATCTTATAAAATATAAAAGCTAAAATGTCTCTTAAAGCTCTGCCCCTTTAATTAGTGAATACTAAATAATTTAACTTTAGCCTACTACTACAACCATATTACTTACCAGCAACATGAAGTGAAACAGAGGCAGAGGTGTCCTGCCACAGTCAGTCAACCTCCTCCTACTGCTGCTGAACAGGTCGCACCTGTGGTCCGGACTGTAGGCCTACCTCCTCTCCAAGTCCAGCCCTTTTCGGCCGTTGAAAATATTTTTCTATACTCATCTGTGTGAAGGAGTGAACATCCAACATTAGAATTTATTACTAACGAGCAGAAGCGCTCTATGTACAGTGCCGTCTAACCAGCAGCTCAACACATGCAGGGTTCAACGTTAAGGTTTTATTCTACTTGCCCAACTTCTCAAATCTACTTGCCCCAATATTTTTACTTGTCCTGCCTAGGTTTTTTTCTGGCTGTGTAGTGCTCATGGCTTATATCTTACTAGAATCCTTCCCGTTGACTATTTACAACACTACACAGTATTTATTATTATTATTATTATCTATAATTACATTTAAATGGCATTGCATACATGTAAAATTAAATGCTATTTCACATTATTTGACCAGTAGCAGTTACACCCATCTGAACAGGTCATCCACCTGTTTAAAGCCCAATCACAGTTGAAATCTTGAAATGAAGGGCCTTTAATAAAACATTAACCTGGACAACATTTTAACAGCTGGTTGGCTCAGATTTTATTCTTTTCATTGCATTCACATGCTGCAGTGGACAGTGGACAATTTAGCTTCAGTCCATGTGTGTTTGACAACAGGGTTATAACCTGGACACGTTAGCTCGTCGGTATGAAAACAGGTGACCGAGTCAAACAGCGGCGGTGTTAATGAAGCAGCGTCAGGCGAAACCGTCAGTGAAACGCTCGGTGAAATCGCGGATTAACATTAAATATATGACGAGCCGCGAGCGATGCAGCTATAACCTATCTACCTATAACACCTGTAAAAATGAAGCAATGCTACCACGCTAGCAAGCGTTAGCTAGCCGGCTATGAGCCACCAAGCTGCTAACTATCGCCAAAAGGCACCATTTAAGTTTTTTTCCCCATGGCATCCTGGATCAAGGCTTTCAGCAGCTTTTGGATGTTTGAGGTAGAAACGTAGGAAGCGCCATCATTATGAAAAGTAGTCGGCGAGTATTTTGGTCCCGTCCGTCCGTCCCTCTTCTTCTTCTGGCCCACCAGGTGAATTAAGTGCTATTGGCGGAGTTACAATGCATACCGCCACCTACTGCACCGGAGGTGTAACTACAAGCAACATTCACAGACAGTCCCATTGCTTTTATGAGCGGTCGAGCGAGTCAAAAGCCGAAAAATCCATTTGTGGCGGACATAATTCTTTCGTGGCGGGCCGCCACAAATAAATGAATGTGTGGGAAACACTGACATGAATACCTTGCTCATTTTGCAAAGTGGACTTTGTTTTTAGTTTCAGTTCAGTTCTTTTATTTATACAACACATTTAAAAACTAATTCAGTTGGCCAAAGTGCTGTACAGACAAACAATTTAAAACAAAAAAAGGCAACATTTACATTGTAACAAAGAAGGATGAATAAAATACAATAGTAAAATATACCTTAAAAGAAGTGCAGAATATATCACCTAAAATACTAAAATGTAATAAAAAAATGTTTATAAAACAAAAAATTAAAACGAATAAGATATCCTGCCTCACTGGATTTGAACGGCATGGTGTAAAAATATGTTTTTAACCTACATTTAAATTGGCTCAGAGACTGGGATGATCTAATAGATAGTGGAAAGTTATTCCACAGTCTGGGCCCTGCCAATGAGAAGGTTCTATCTTCTCTGGCTTTGAGTCTGGTTTTTGGGACCACTCGGTGCACGCATTTAAAAACAATAAGTACAATTTTAAAAGGAACTCTAAAAGTAACTGGGAGCCAATGAAGGGAGGCCAGTACAGGGGTAATGTGCTCATGTCGTTTGGTTTTGGTTAAAAGACGAGCGGCAGAATTCTGCAAGCGCTGCAGCCGTTGGAGAAAGCCCTGATCCAGGCCCACGTAAAAAGAATAACAGTAATCCAGGCGTGACGTCAAAAATGCATGAATAGCTCTTTCAAAGTCAGCCTGTGGAAGATACTGTTTTATTTTTGCAAGGAGTTGTAGCTGAAAGAAGCTAGATTTAATGACAGAGATAATATGTTTGTCCAGTTTAAGCAAGCTGTCAAAAAAAACTCCAAGGCTTCTTGCTGATGTGTGGCAATATGAGGACAGAGGACCAACAGCACTGTCATGACCTTGCAGTGGGTTTGCTTGACCAAATTTGACGATTTCTGCTTTACTTTTGTTTAAGTATGAAAAATTGGCCCCAAACCATTCCTGTACATCATGTAAACAGTTTTGCGAAGTAGTCATGGCAACTTGGTCATTGCTTACTGTTACAGGCAGATATATTTGAATATCATATTTGGTTATTTCCCATTTCAACATGTTCTACCTACACTTCTGTTAAAATGTAATAATCACTAAATCTTCTGTTGTTTGGATACTTTACAGTAGTTTTGGATGATACCACAAATTTACGTATCGATCCGATACCAAGTAGTTATAGGGTCATACAATGGTCATAATTTAAGTTCTCATGTGTCCAGGGACGTATTTCCTGAGTTTATGAATATAACATGAATTTTAAAAAAGGAAAAAATATTGATGTAATCATAGTAGTATTGACTATATACATTCTTGTACTTGGTATCATTACAGTGGATGTGAGGCGTAGATGCACCCATGGCATTTGTTTAAATTGTGACGCCGGTGAGCTATTGTATCCTCCTACGGTGTGTAGTGAAGCACGTTTAGCTATTCCTCATCCTGCAGGGATGATTCTTGTAAAAACTCACTTTATTTGCCGCCATAGAGGCGAGGATTAGTGATAAATTGAGAAAACAGCAAGAATCACAATGAGGAAAGAAACAAATGTCGACACTAGCTGTTCATAAAACCACACAAATTATATATATATATATATATATATATATATATATATATATACACACATATATACATACATATATATATATCAGGGTTTCCCGCAGCGCCTAAACTAAAGTCTTAACAAGTTGCTACGCTTAGTTCTGCCTCTGTCAGTATGTCTCTGCAGCACCCAGCATTGTCCCACCCACAGAACCATCTGCAGCGCTTTGTTGTTAAGGCGGCCGCCTAAACAACAAAGAGCCACCACCTAAACTAACGTCTTTACAAACTATCTCTGTCCTCAGGCAAACGCATACACTGAGTGTCATATGCATGCCGAAATACTGGGGGCGCTGTAGCCTAGGACTTAAGACCATTTAGCCAATCAGAAACATCCAAAACGTAATTTCCGGAGGCGGCATATAGCAAAAATGGCGAGTCACGGCAAGAAATAATTATATATGTGGACTGACAGAGAAGTAGAGCTACTTTTAAGCATCGTTTTTGAGTTTAAAGTTAACAAAACTCAACAAAGTGTTGACTGGGAAACTTGCCAGTCCAGGTATGGTGACATTCTTACCCTATTGTTGGAGCGGTACAGACTTGGGACATCTGAGGAATTTCCTCATTGGAAAGAGGACATCACAAAAACAACTATCAGCACTAAGCTGAAAGCGATTCGTGGAAAGTACAGAAAAGCAGTCGATGCAGGTCGAACAAGTGGTTACGGTAGAGTTGTTTTGCTGAACTTCGAACTACAGTATGCGAGCAGATCTGGGGCGGTTCTCCATCAACTACATCCATTCAATTTGGAATAGATACATCAGATATTGACACATGCTCTCACAGGAGTTGGGATTCTCCATTCACCCTTGACAGCCTGGTCACAGACAAAGATATGCCGAATGATGTACAAGAGCAGCAAGATTCCAATGGGAGCAATCCACAATCTTCTGTGGTGAAAGAGAGAAGAGCTCTACTTCAGGTATGTGGGCGCCAACTTCATTGCTAGGAAGTGATATTGTTAAAAGGCAGATAGATGTTGTATATCTGGGGCATCAAAACATTTTTATTTTAACTGCACTGCAATTAGAAATGCTCTCAGATGACCACTTTCAACAATGTGGAATCATATTTTGCCCATTTGTTTACCCCTGGAGCCACAGGGGAAACACTGTAAATAAATAAATAAATAAATAAAGCATGCATACATATAGGGCTGGGCCATATATTTATATACTCGATATATCCCGGGTTTGTCTCTGCGATATAGAAAATGACTACCGTATTTTCCGCACCATAAGCCGCCCCGTGTTATAAGCCGCGCCTTCAATGAACGGCATATTTCAAAACTTTGTCCACCTATAAGCCGCCCCGTGTTATAAGCTGCATCTAACTGCGCTACAGGGAATGTCAAAAAAACAGTCAGATAGGTCAGTTAAACTTTAATAATATATTAAAAACCAGCGTTCTAACAACTCTGTTCACTCCCAAAATGTACGGTAATGTGCAAATGTGCAATCACAAACATAGTAAAATTCAAAATAGTGCAGAGCAATAGCAATAACTTAATGTTGCTCGAACGTTAATGTCACAACACACAAAATAAACATAACACTCACTTTCTGAAGTTATTCTTCATTCATAAATCCCTCGAATTCTTCTCCTACGGTGTCCGAATTAAAAAGTTGGGCGAATACTACGGGATCCAAAATGGCCGGCTCCGTCTCGTCGAAGTCATCAGAGTCAGTGTCGCTGTTGTTTTTCCAGCAGTTCCGTGAATTCTGCCTTCCGGAAAGCTCGCACCACAGTTGTGACCGAAATATCCGCCCAGGCATTTACGATCCACTGGCAGATGTTGGCGTATGTTGTCCGGCGCTGTCTCCCTGTCTTAGTGAATGTGTGTTCGCCTTCGGTCATCCATTGTTCCCACGCCGTTCGCAGTCATGCTTTAAATGCCTTGTTGACACCAATATCGAGCGGTTGGAGTTCTTTGGTTAATCCACCCGGAATGACGGCGAGTGTTGTATTTGTGTGCTTCACTTGTTTTTTGACACCATCTGTGATGTGGGCGCGCATGGAGTCGTATATCAACATGGACGGAGCTGCGTGAAAAAAGCCACCCGGCCTCTTCGCGTAAACTTCCCTTAACCACTCGCTCATCTTTTCTTCATCCATCCATCCCTTCGAGTTAGCTTTTATGATGACGCCGGCTGGAAAGTTCTCTTTTGGCAAGGTCTTCCTTTTGAATATCACCATGGGTGGAAGTTTCTGGCCATTAGCATGGCAAGCTAGAACCACAGTGTGTCACTTAGTAGGAGCCATTTTGTGGTCTTTACAGATGTAAACACACAAAGGAAATGAAACGTAATACCCGCGCGCTTCTTCTTCTATGAGGGCGGGTGCTTACCTTGGCGGTTGCTTACCGTAGAAGAAGAAGCACTTCCTCTTCTACGGGGAAAAAAGATGGCGGCTGTTTACCGTAGTTGCGAGACCTAAACTTTATGAAAATGAATCTTAATATTAATCCATATATAAAGCGCACCGGGTTATAAGCCGCACTGTCAGCTTTTGAGTAAATTTGTGGTTTTTAGGTGCGGCTAATAGTGCGGAAAATACGGTATATCGTGATATTCGAGTATATGTTCTCACACAGTTGCTTTTAGCTGCGTGCATTAAACTGCATGCGTTTCTCACTCTTTCTTGTCTCTCCTCACAGAGACTTAAAACAAGCGCACCTTCTTACATACGTCACGTGTGCAACATCACACGCTCCCGCGAAGCAGAGAGGTAGCGACATGGTAACGTTAGCTGTGATGCTAACGGAGTGGTGCGGGTGGTAATACGAGAGAGAGAGAGAAGGTGCGAATCTGGTAACAAATGGAGGAAGAATTAATTCCTAAGAAAAACAGCACGGGATCCATCGTCTGGCAGTGGTTTGGCTTCAAGCGGGAATATGTTGAACAATTATGCGGCAAAAGCGTTGCTACTAAAAGTAGCAGCACTGCTAATTTGTAGCATCATTTGAAAAGTCACCCGCTAGAGAATAAGGAGTGCTTGAAACCCGCATGTCAACATCTTTGTTCGGTGCCACACCCACAAAATGCCGAAGCAACCATTTCCACATCAACACGGTATGACATATACTATTTGATATGCAGCTCATTTTTATGTGACACTTATTGAAATATCTTGTCATCATGCACAAAAGTGCACTTTATTTGTTTTTAACTATTGTAGTGGCTTTCTGTACAAAAAGTGCACTTTAATTTAGTGTTGTTTTGATATGTCATCTTCGTGACATCATGCACAAAAGTGCACTAATAACTTGTTTTAAAATGTCTTTGACAATCTTGCACTTTCTGTTTTGGAAATGACATAAATGTTTGTGCCACTGCTTAATAACTGTTTAATAAATACACTTTTGCTAAATTTACTTAGTTGTGATTTCCCTCTCCGCATGAAAGTTTAAAATGAGCATATATTAATGAAGTATGAACAAGAATGTTTTAATGTAGACACATAGAATCATCATACTGCTGTGATTATATGCATCAAGTGTTCATTCAAGGCTAAGGCAAAATATCGCGATATACATCGTGTATCGTGACATGGCCTAAACATATTGAGATATTAATAAAAGGCCATATCGCCCAGCCCTACATACATACATATATATATGCATACATATATATAAACATACATACATATATGCATGCATGCATACATATATATATATATATATATATATATATATATATATATATATATATATATATACATACATACATACATACACACACACACACATTAGGGGTGTAACGGTATGTGTATTGAACCGTTTTGGTACGGGCGTTTCGGTTCGGAGGTGTACCGAACGAGTTTCCACACGAACATATGAAGTAGCCGCCTAAGCTAAAGTCTTAACAAGCTGCTCTGCTTTCTGCCTCTTCTCTGTCAGTACTCTACACAGCACCCAGCATTGTCCCACCCACACAACCATCTGATTGGCTGTTACCGCTCTGCGTGTAACCAATCAGCAGTGCGTATTCAGAGGGGTAACAGCCAATCAGCAGTGCGTATTCAGAGCGCATGTAGTCAGTGCTTAGCGTTTAGCACAGTGGTGGGCAATTAATTTTTACCGAGGGCCGCATAAGCAACCCGAGCACTGCTGGAGGGCCACACCGACAATATTTCAATTAAATTTTGCTCAATATTATTTTTGATATACTGTAAGATAAATAATAATAATGATAATAAAAATATTAATTAATAATAATAATAATAATAATAATTTAATTTAACCTAACTTAACTTTATACAAAAGCAGATTGCTTTTGATGGTTTTATTTTTAACACTGTCTTACACAACACTTCCTGATGTATAATACAATGCAAAAATGTCCATTTCTGCACAGGGTTAATTTCTGTCACGTTATCCTGCATTATCCAACATTTTTCCCCGTCAGATTTGGACAACCATCTGTTAAAAATCGTTTTTAATCATTTATTTCATTTTTTTTTTTATATTGGTTTTTTATGTAGTTATTTTTTGTTTTTATTCAGTCATTGGTGGAGCTAAGAATAATATTTGAGTATTGTTTTTAATAGTGTTGTGCAGCACTTTGGAAACATTTTGTTGTTTAAATGTGCTATATAAATAAAGTGGATTGGATTGGATTGTCACACCTGCCAGCTTGTCCCATTTCAGTCCTAACATGTCCAAACACGCATTTACCTATGTGAACAAGTCATTACCTGTGGTTGTCTCTTTAATTGACTGCATGGCTGCCAGCTACTCCGTGATTTGAAAGGCTGTAGTTATCCCACGTAAGAAGATGAGCAGCTGGGCGGTGTCACGTACATCGCAGCTCTCATCCAAAGCCAGCGAAAAACAGTCAAAGTCTCCGGTGTTGTGCCGGATAATGCACCCCCGGCGAAGAATGCACCCCCTGACGGGAGTGTTGTATCAACTAAAGCCCGCACTTAAAGTTTCCACGTGCAAGATTGAATCTATTTAAAAAAGTTATTTAATAAGAAGCCAAAAGTGCAAAAACAAAAATGTTCGTGTTGGAGGAGTTGTGAATGAATGAAATCCGTGCTGCAGTCGCTGCTGGGCCACAACATTAGGTACACCTGCAGACTGCAGCACAGATTTCATATTTAATTCATTCACAACTCCTCTCGATATTTTTAGGCCATGTCACGATATATATCTCGATTTTCTTGCCTTAGCCTTGAATGAACACTTGATGCATATACTCACACCAGTATGATGATTCTATGTGTCTACATTAAAACATTCTTGTTCATACTGCATTAATATATGCTCATTTTAAACTTTCATCCAGAGAGGGAAATCACAACTACCGTATTTTCCGCACTATAAGGCGCACCGGATTATTAGCCGCACCTTCTATGAATTACATATTTCATAATTTTGTCCACCAATAAGCCGCCCCGGACTAAAAGCCGCGCCTACGCTGCGCTAAAGTGAATGTCAAAAAAACGCTGCGCTAAAGTGAATGTCAAAAAAACAGTCAGATAGTTCAGTCAAACTTTAATAATATATTGAAAACCAGCGTTCTAACAACTCTGTCCCAAAATGTACGCAAATGTGCAATCACAAACATAGTAAAATTCAAAATGGTGTAGAGCAATAGTAACATAATGTTGCTCGAACGTTAATGTCACAACACACAAAATAAACATAGCGCTCACCTTCTGAAGTTATTCTTCATTCGTAAATCCTTCGAATTCTTCGTCTTCGGTGTCCGAATTGAAAAGTTGCGCAAGCGTGGGATCCAAAATGGCCGGTTCCGTCTCGTAGAAGTCATCGGGAGTCAGTGTCGCTGTTGTTCTGTGAATCCTGCCTTCCGGAAAGCTCGGACCACAGTTGTGACCGAAATATCTGCCCAAGCATTTACGATCCACTGGCAAATGTTGGCGTATGTCGTCCGAGGCTGTCTGCCCGTCTTAGTGAAGGTGTGTTCGCCTTCGGAGCTGTGTGAAAAAAGCCACCCGGCCTCTTCGCGTAAACTTCCCTTAACCACTCGCTCATCTTTTCTTCATCCATCCATCCCTTCGAGTTAGCTTTTATGATGACGCCGGCTGGAAAGGTCTCTTTTGGCAAGGTCTTCCTTTTGAATATCACCATGAGTGGAAGTTAGCATGGCAAGCTAGAACCACAGTGAAGGATGACTTCTCATTCCCTGTGGAGCGAATATTCACCGTACGTGCTCCCGTTCCACAGTGCGGTTCAGTTGCTGTGAAATACGGTAGTAATCCGTGTGCGGATGGAGAGATTGCGTCTTTTTATGAACCGGATCGTTTAGTAAGAGCCATTTTGTGGTCTTTACAGATGTAAACAGGAAATGAAACGTACGGTGATATCCGCGCGTTTTTTCTTCTTCTTCCGGGGGCGGGTGAAGCGCTTCCTGTTCTATGGGGGCGGGTGAAGCGCTTCCTGTTCTATGGGGGCGGGTGCTTTCCTTGGCGGTTGCTTGCGTAGAAGAAGAAGCGCTTCCTGTTCTACCGGGAAAAAAGATGGCGGCTGTTTACCGAAGTTGCGAGACCGAAACTTTATGAAAATGAATCGTAATAAAGCGCACCGGGTTATTAGGCGCACTGTCAGCTTTTGAGAAAAATTGTGGTTTTTAGGTGCGCCTTATAGTGCGGAAAATACGGTAAGTCAATTTACCAAAACTGTATTTATTATTTATTTTTAACAGTTACTAAGCAGTGGCACAAACATTTTAAAACAAGCTATTAGTGCACTTTTGTGCATGTCACTAAGATGACATATCAAAACAACACTAAATTAAAAAGTGAACTTTTTGTACAGAACGCCACTACAATAGTTTAAAAAAAATAAAGTGCACTTAAGTGCATATGTCACACAAAATATTTCAATAAGTGTCTAATAAAAATTAGCAGCATAATAGGAAATCAAATAGTGTATGTCCTTCGCTATGTGGTAGGTTACTGCGGACCTTATCTCCTTTTGTCGACTATTTTTTTCATACGGTGTTGATGTGGAAATGGTTGCTTGGGCATTTTGTGGGTGTGGCACCGAACAAAGATGTTGACATGCGGAGTTTCAAGCACTCCTATTCTCTAGCGGGTGACTTTTCAAATGATGCTACACATTAGCAGTGCTGCTACTTTTTGCAGCAACGCTTTTGCCGCATACTTGACGTATTACGGTTGTCTGTTCGACATCTTTCCGCTTGAAGCCAAATAGTCATTTTCTACATTGCACAGAGACAAACCTGCGATATATCGAGTATATTCGATATATCGCCCAGCCCTAGTACACACACACGCACGCATGCATGCAAATGATATACAAATAATCAAATGTCAATAAATTGAAATAGACTATCATATAGTGTATGACCTAACTTGTAGTAAACTTTAGTAAAGTTGTGTATAAACAAATATATAAAACGCCATGCAATTTTCATTCCATTACTGTTTACATCAGCGAATTATGTTCAACATTTACAAAAAAGTAAACAAATCTATGTGTGTTACACTCGTGGTTGTTGACAGCCACAAATCAAAATTAACTTTCACGATACAGCACATAAACAACAGTGACAGGTCTAGAACTGCTGAGTTTCGAGTGCAAACGATCAACTAACTTAGCACTCTATTTAAACTATGAAATTAACCTACCTAAAGAAGTTGTGTAGCTTGCTACATTTTTTCCCAACAGCCTGTAATTGTTCGTGTTTAGTTTTTTTGATTTGTTCCTTACTCTGCATTTTGAGAGCTGCCTGACGTCCTTCCAGACCCTGATGAAACTAGCAACAGCCAATCATGCAACAGTATTAAGTTTGGTTGGGCCAACTTGTTGTCTCACGGTTGACTCTTTGCATGGAGTGACAAAAAAAGTGAAAATGAGTGCTGCATAGAGCAAAGAAATTGTCACCAAAACAGAACACGTCACCTCGACAGTATGGCAGTTTTGGGATTTTTTATTTTTTTTAAACCAACTGTGGTCAGACCAATGAGGTCTGTTAATTATGAAAGGCACTTGTCCACACCAAGACCGGTAATACCACACCACCTCAGCCACACTCACCCTTTAAAGCAGACGTAACTTCAT
Source organism: Nerophis lumbriciformis (assembly GCF_033978685.3). Taxonomy (NCBI): domain Eukaryota; kingdom Metazoa; phylum Chordata; class Actinopteri; order Syngnathiformes; family Syngnathidae; genus Nerophis; species Nerophis lumbriciformis. The sequence continues at coordinate 8,740,812 of NC_084576.2, forward strand.
GACAAAAAACAGTTCTCAGGTTTCTATAGGTTTACATTTTCACACTTTGTACTATTTTGTTACACTTTATTAAGCATGTCCTTACATATTCATTATTTTTGCACCTTAAAGGAGTGTAATATGATTTTTGTTCTACATTTAAAACACTCCCTTGAGGTCTACATAAATAGTACTAGTGGTTATTTGGTCAAAATGTTGCATAGATCATGTTTGGCAGACCTTTCTGATTGTCTCTTAAAGATGCGCCGTTTTGTGGGTGGTCTTATTTACGTCGCTCCATTTCAAAAGCGCCTTCTCTCCGTCATCCATGTTGTAGTTTTTAGCGCTTCCGTATCTAGTCTACTGACAGATATAATTTTCGAACTATATGCTACTTTGTATTAGAAATTGCAACAGCAAAGGATGCATGTGCATGTATGTACAAGTCAGCCTGCCCTACAACAAGATATAGAAAAAGAAGGAGCTTATTGAGCTCTTCGGGGAAATTTCTACAACATATGGATATAGCCGCAGACATCACAGGTCAGAGCAGATTCCTGACGGCTCGTTTGAAGGAAGGCAAGATTATTTCATTACTATCGGCGTCATGCCTCCACGGTTTTATTTCAAATTTTCAGGACATATGAAAAGTTGGTTTTGTATAATAGGTAGTACCCTTTAAAGTTCTAGAAACTATTAGGTCTGGATTGTACACACTTTTATTAATTACACTTAAACGATTAATCAAAACAGAACCCAAATCGAAGCTTTTGGTAATCAAATTAATGAATTAATCGTTGCAGTCTTATTTGACTGTTTACATGCACACAATTTTCTGTAACTGTAATACTGTACATAATCTGTAAAATTCCAAAAGCAATAGCACTACCATTTACATGTCAATCAGCAATGCATTGTGTTGCCTTGGCAGTTTACATTAGTTAGTTGAAAATATTACGTGTTATTTACAATATTCTGATTAATAGGAATACTTTGTAAGGTTTTAAATCCACAAAACCAGCACGGCATCAAATACTTATGCAACCCTCAACACATGCGTATTATGTTCATATGGTTTAGATCTCAAGTACCCTCATTCGAGAACCACTGGTGCAAAAAGTGCCAGGGTTAAATATGGTGCTCAGGGAATGAATGATTGTCATGTTTCACTTCGGTGATGTTAATTTTGAGAAGAGCTCATCTCATTCAAATAAAAATAATGAAAATCGAGACCACTTTTAGCTATGTAGACTGCGCTCATAAAACATGTTCGTCAAACTATCTTTTCTGCCAATTCTAGCCAATAATCGTAACAAATTCACTCCTTTAGCCGAGCAGTCAAGAGTAAAGCAGCTAGTAGTATGGTACTCTTCGACATGATTAGCCCGGCTGTTATTATTATTTACACTAAACTACTCATCTATACCACCTTGCACATCGTGAGGATAATGTCAAACTTTTGGTCAAAGAAGAGAATACAACGATGGCATCTACACGTTCACCTAGCTTGGCAGCTACATGTCAGCCTCGTGATGAGAAACAGGGCCCCGGCGCAGGACAAACCGCGGGTTTTTCAACTAAATGAGAGCAGAGAAAAAAAACCTCTACCTGTGAGCAGAAATAGGAGCCTTGAATGCCAAGCTTAATACACGTGGGGCACTGAAGTTTGGCGTCCTTGTCGCAGCCTTCCGTCTCACACTCTTTAAGCTCCTCTGTGCTCGCCATGCCTTCGTCTGACGGAGGGGTGGAGTCCCAGGGAAACAGCCAGCCAGAGGCAACACACTGCGCATGTCCGTAGCGGCTGGTCACGCTGCTGCGTGCTGTCCAATCACTTGACACTTTCCGAACAGATTTGTAAAATGGCGACTGCCGAACCGGTGAGCACCTTTTCTTTAAAAAAAAAACAACACTTCAAAACATTTTAAAGGGTTGTGCTTAAACATATATTATTCAACTCTCTCGTCTTCGCAGTTAACATGAACTGTAAACAGGCTGTTATTTTTCTGTTTTGCTTTGTATTTTCTTGACTACGATCTAAGCGGAGCGTCAAAGCTGTATGGACTTCTCGCAACTTTTAAGATGACGTTGAGAATCGCCGTCCACTTTTGTCCAAACATTCACTCATTGTTTAGTAAATTTGCTGGAGATTTATGGGATACACGATAATGACACACTTACTGACACATTTAATCCCGTGTGTCAAAAACTCCTTACACGTTGTTTTCATGAACTTTGAAGTTAAGTGCGTTAAAGCGGGGGTGTTCATGTGCGGTCCGGGGCATGGCGGCACCAGAAAATGAACTTTTAAAGTCCAGGGAAGGATTTAGCTGTTGTATATACTTTTGTGTTTACCTTTATGCTTTACTTTAACTCCTCAACAGTTATTGTTTTACTTTGCATAGTTTATTAACACATTTGGACCTAAAATAATATTAAAACTTGAAATCCAAATAGAGATTTTTTTAAATAAAACATGTGTAACATGTGTTATAAACCCGTCTTATAATTTATACAAATATAACATGTATTATTAAAAATAATGTACAACAAATGTATTTTTAATGAAATATTATTTACTGTATTTACCTTCATAAAAAAGTGTTTGTCCACACCAAAAATCAAATAAAAAATATCCTTGAAGTGTCAGGCCTGTGAGTAATTTGGCCACTTATATATATATATATATATATATATATATATATATATATATATATATATATATATATATATATATATATGTATATATACATATATATATACTGTATATATACCGTATTTTCCGCACCATAAGCCGCCCTGGGTTATAAGCCGCGCCTTCAATGAACGGCATATTTCAAAACGTTGTCCACCTATAAGCCGCCCCGTGTTATAAGCCGCATCTAACTGCGCTAAAGGGAATGTCAAAAAAACAGTCAGATAGGTCAGTCAAACTTTAATAATATATTAAAAACCAGCGTGATGTGGGCGCGCATGGAGTCGTATATCAACATGGACGGAGCTGCGTGAAAAAAGCCACCCGGCCTCTTCGCGTAAACTTCCCTTAACCACTCGCTCATCTTTTCTTCATCCATCCATCCCTTCGAGTTAGCTTTTATGATGACGCCGGCTGGAAAGGTCTCTTTTGGCAAGGTCTTCCTTTTGAATATCACCATGGGTGGAAGTTTCTGGCCATTAGCATGGCAAGCTAGAACCACAGTGAAGGATGACTTCTCATTCCCTGTGGTGCGATTATTCACCGTACGTGCTCCCGTTGTATCCACAGTGCGGTTCACAGGAATATCAAAAGTCAGTGGAACCTCGTCCATGTTGATAATGTTCTCTGGCCGGATCTTTTTTTCAGCTATCTTGTTTTTACAATATGCACGGAAAGTAGCCAGCTTGAAAGTCTTTAGGCAGTTGCTGTGAAATAGTAGTCCGTGTGCGGATGGAGAGATTGCGTCTTTTCATGAACCGGAAACCTGTCGCTTAGTAGGAGCCATTTTGTGGTCTTTACAGATGTAAACACACAAAGGAAATGAAACGTAATATCGGCGCCCTTCTTCTTCTTCTACGGGGGCGGGTGGTTGCTTACAGTAGAAGAAGAAGCTCTTCCTCTTCTATGGGGGCGGGTGCTTACCTTGGCGGTTGCTTGCGTAGAAGAAGAAGCGCTTCCTCTTCTACGGGGAAAAAAGATGGCGGCTGTTTACCGTAGTTGCGAGACCTAAACTTTATGAAAATTAATCTTAATATTAATCCATATATAAAGCGCACCGGGGTATAAGCCGCACTGTCAGCTTTTGAGTAAATTTGTGTTTTTTAGGTGCGGCTAATAGTGCGGAAAATACGGTACACACATATATATATATAGACATATATATATATATATATATTTATATATATATATATATATATATATATATATATATATATATATATATATATATATATACACACACACACATGTATACCAATATACAGTGTTTCCCCCAGAAAATTTGTTAGTTAAGGTGGTGTCTCTCCAGGGGCCGGGACAGTGTAACTCGGCCTGTCGCCATCACGTCTCCACCTCATCGCTGCCACCACAGCCTGGGAGGGTGGGGGGGCAGACCCTGATTACATAGAACACATTGTTTATTAAAAAAATAACCAAATAACAATATCTTATAATAAATAACAATATTAGAGAAATAAAGAAGCCTTAAATTTTTGGTTGTTTTCCGCTCCATTTGCAGCATGGCGATATATGATATACATCTCGATATTTTTTCCGTAAAGTATAAACAAAACACAAAACAGTCCTAGTTACCCGAGATACTAAGTATGTCATTATTAGTAAGTCAATATTTTGACTTAATAATTTGATGTGAGTTTGTCTAAATTGTCAGACGATCGCTTCTTTGATGTCTCCATCATGTTCAGAAGTCTCTTCTTTATCTGGACATCTTCTTCTACTGCATTCAGCAACTTTTTCTCCATTGGAAGTTTTCGTTTTAGTCTGTCGTGCTTGTGGCTGTTGAGTTTTGCCTAGTGAAAAAAATATTTTTTATAAAGATTTTTACAAAATTACATTCAATAATCATGAATACATTATTTGGGATAAGCCCACTTTAGCACAGGTGTAAGATAGTGACATGTTATTTACAACATGTCAAATGGCCCTCAACATCGTCGGGAAACATTGTGTGTGAATAAAGCACTTCGAGGTATTTTAATTTTGACAGAAAAAAAAACATTTAATGCAACTGCAGTTTTACTTAACTCAATATTATTTATTACAAGAAACTACTCAAAGCATTTTTAATACAACCCTATTTAAATACATCTACAAACCCCGTTTCCATATGAGTTGGGAAATTGTGTTAGATGTAAATATAAACGGAGTACAATGATTTGCAAATCCTTTTCAACCCATATTCAATTGAATGCACTACAAAGACAAGATATTTGATGTTCAAACTCATAAACTTTTATATATTTTTTTTTGCAAATAATAATTAACTTACAATTTCATGGCTGCAACACGTGCCAAAGTAGTTGGGAAAGGGCATGTTCACCACTGTGTTACATGGCCTTTCCTTTTAACAACACTCAGTAAACGTTTGGGAACTGAGGAGACACATTTTTTAAGCTTCTCAGGTGGAATTCTTTCCCATTCTTGCTTGATGTACAGCTTAAGTTGTTCAACAGTCCGGGGGTCTCTGTTGTGGTATTTTAGGCTTTATAATGCACCACACATTTTCAATGGGAGACAGTTCTGGACTACAGGCAGGCCAGTCTAGTACCCGCACTCTTTTACTATGAAGCCACGTTGATGTAACACGTGGCTTGGCATTATCTTGCTGAAATAAGCAGGGGCGTCCATGGTAACGTTGCTTGGATGGCAACATATGTTGCTCCAAAACCTGTATGTACCTTTCAGCATTAATGGCGCCTTCACAGATGTGTAAGTTACCCATGTCTTGGGCACTAATACACCCCCATACCATCACAGATGCTGGCTTTTCAACTTTGCGCCTATAACAATCCGGGTGGTTGTTTTCCTCTTTGGTCCGGAGGACACAACGTCCACAGTTTCCAAAAACAATTTGAAATGTGGACTCGTCAGACCACAGAACACTTTTCCACTTTGTATCAGTCCATCTTAGATGAGCTCATTCCCAGCGAAGCTGACAGCGTTTCTGGGTGTTGTTGATAAACGGTTTTTGCCTTGTATAGGAGAGTTTTAACTTGCACGTACAGATGTAGCGACCAACTGTAGTTACTGACAGTGGGTTTCTGAAGTGTTCCTGAGCCCATGTGGTGATATCCTTTACACACTGATGTCGCTTGTTGATGCAGTACAGCCTGAGGGATTGAAGGTCATCGGCTTAGCTGCTTATTTGCAGTGACTTCTCCAGATTCTCTGAACCCTTTGATGATATTACAGACCGTACATGGTGAAATCCCTAAATTCCTTGCAATAGCTACCTCAATCAGAAGTGTGCTTATTTTACTGCCATTTATTAAGAATGTTAATCTAAGGATATTATTCATGAAATATTGTCACTAGATTTCATAAATGCTAATAAAAAGATGTATTTTACGGACAGAAAGTTACAGGAACTAAATGTAATCTCTGAAAGGGGTAACATTTCCTTTAAAGGCAGGACCCGCAGCCAGACATACAATACTGGCACATAGGTCATGAAAAACATGTTTTTTTGTCATTGTCATTGTACGGGGGCAAAATCACTTATATCAGAAAATGATTTTAATAAAACATTTAAATTGTTATTTAGTCAGGTTTGGGACAGGTGACAGGTGTGGTGCTGGTGTGGCCACAGTGTGCATGTCTGATTTTGCTCACATGTGCTCCACTGAATGCTCAGGGAGTTTGTGCGTTTGCTCACAAACATTAAAAATTAGAGGGAACATTGGTGGTATGTATACTTTTGACCCAGCAGATTTGGTCACATTTTCATTAGACACATAATAAATTCATAAAAGAACCAAACTTCATCAATGTTTTTGTGACCAAGTATGTGCTCCAATCACTCTATCACAAAAAAATAAGAGTTGTAGAAATTATTGGAAGCTCAAGACAGCAATGACATTATGTCCTTCACAAGTCCTTCACGACTGTATATGTACGAGACAGTCTTTCCCATAACAAGAGACAAAGAAGGAAAGACGAAAAGCTCTTCGGGTAAAACTTTACCATATATGGCGATATCCGCTGACGTGAACAATGGTAAAAATGTCACAAATGGGGCAAATTCCAAATGGAAGTATGAAGGAAGGCAAGATTGTTTTATAAATGTCTGCGCCATGCCTCCATGGTTTGATTTCATGTTTTCAGGACTTATGCGGATCCCTAATATACAGAAACGTGTATGAATAGGTTAAAAAAAGTTGGTTTTGCATAATAGGTCCTCGTTATATAAGGCGGTCTTCACCAGTTATCAATTGTACTCGCAGTCTTAGTCGATCACACGCAACACAAATAATTTATAGTTGGTACACGCTGTTTAACGCGTGGTATTTGGATCTTAGTAAATCAGGACCATAAAGTGCACAAATGTAAGAATCTTGTTTGCTCTATGCGGCTAGCTCAATGCTAACATACAATGGACGATCCCATTGACAGGCTAATGTAAATTGGCATCGCAACCGTTTTAAACATGTACAAACGTTTAGCAAATGATAATTTTACGGAAAAAAAACGTAAAACACCAAATGTATTTCTCTGTACAGGCAAAGTCCCTCAACTCTGTGGAAATTAATAATGACCACTATATTGTACTACTAAGCCAGTCTGCTGCTCTCTATGCCTAGCCACGGAAGCCTATTGCTAAAATCTAAAACGATAATTTCAATACTGGTAACATATTCAATGTTTTGTGGAAAATGGTTGCCAGGAGATGACGGACTGCTCGAGTAAATGAAAATATTGGAAGCACTTTTAACTTTTTTTTCCCTCTCATGAATATTGCACATACACACACTATAGCAGTACATTCAAACTCAAACTGCAGCCTAAACACACATAAAAACTGATCAGTATCTATTCTGGTTATCTTTAAAAATGTACATATGTGGAAAATTATATTCCCTTTTCCTTGTTAACTTCTAGGAAACCAATCCAAGTCCATCCTTGTCAGATGAGGATGGAGCTCAAGAGTCGAAGGGGACTGACCAGGAAGTGGTGAACCTAGAATCCTACATCAAACTCCCCCTGCAAAACAGGTTAGAATCCGTAGTTTAACTGTGTGTCTGTGACAGCCAGTATAGAATAGACTTTTATTGTCATTGCACATTAAGAACAACGGAATTGTGAAATACTAATGGCAAAACCTGGTTAACAGGTTAAAGTTTGCTTTGTGTATTATTTTTGGCTGTTTGCAAAATCACTTATCGTTGAATTTCAGGACGCATTGTGGGTTCCTGGACATTGTCTACATCGCTAAAATTGATTTATCGCCCAGGCACATCTCAAACTTGCCAAATATACAATGTATTTAAATTGAATATTACACATAGTAAAATTTAAACTGTGAGGCAAATAAAATGTCACAGTGAGTAAAACAGTCACATTGTCTTTGTTAGAGCTTAAGGAGCTTGGCATATATGCTCCGTATGCCCTAACAGCCTACTTCAGAGATCCCACAATCAAACAAAAATGACATGTTGTCAAGATTATTGGACCACAAGCCATTGTGGATGATTTACTCAACTCAACTATTGCTATGGCGCTTAATGTCTTTCTTTGACTTTTATGCACCTTTTTAAATTAGGATATTCTCACATTTATGCAAATGTACTTGTTTCTGTTCTCATTCCAACAGATGGTCTCTGTGGTTCTTCAAGAATGACAAGACCAAAACATGGCAGGCCAACCTGCGGCTCATTTCAAAATTTGACACAGTTGAAGATTTCTGGGCGTAAGTTGCAGTCAATCTCTAACACCAATGTCATGAGTTAGTCAAATTCTAATAAAGACTCAAATCAACTTATTTTCCTAATGTGACATATTTTCAGACTCTACAATCATATCCAGTTGTCGAGCAATCTCATGTCAGGCTGTGATTACTCCCTTTTTAAGGTTTGTTTGATTCATTCATATTCTAATTACAAGTATTTTTTGTGCATATTCAAACTCCAACTTGTTTGATCAAGCCAATCCAGTGCTGTGTATTTGTGTAATGAGGTGAGATGTGGCCAAAGCAAAACAAAACCCCATATCGAGGTGTGTGTAAATGTTAGACAGCTCCTTTACATCAGGCAAAATTGACCAAAAATTACACAAAACCCCCCAAATTTGAGAATAAAACGTATGCTATCAGAAAGCCTTTTTCCTCCAGTGCTTTGTATTTTCCAGAACTGCAACCCACATGGAGTGCCCAGAGGTACAAGGTGTTCAGTTTACATGGTCAAGTTAAGAATGACCTAAATCCCACCACCACTGAACAAAACACAACTGAAACGTCAAAATAATATTAAAGGAGACCTATGAATATTTTAATCTACATTTAATACACTTCCTTGTGGTATAGATACTGTGCATCCGGAATGTAGTCACAGCACTTCACTTTTTCCACATTTTATGTTACAGTCTTATTCTAAAATGTAATAAATTCCTTTTTTCTTCAGCATTCTGCAGACAATACCCGATAAAGACAAATAAATGTTGCAATTTGAATACAATGCCACAAGCTTGGCACACCTATCTTTGTGCGGTTTGCCTATTCCTCTTTGCCCATTTCTTTTTGCAGCACCTCTCATGCTCCATCAGGTTGATGGGAAGTGTTAATTTTCATCCAGAATGTCTGTACATTTCTGCATTCATCTTTCCCTCTATCCTGAATAATCAGTTCCTGCCACTGAAAAACATCCCAACAGCATGATGCTGCCACCATGCTTCACTGTAGGCATGGTATAAGCCTGGTGATGAGCGGTGCCTGGTTTCTTCCTAACAACGCCTGGCATTATCAATCTTTGTCTTTGTCTCATCAGACCGAGAATTTTGTTCTTCATGGTCTGAGACTCTTTTAGGTTTTGGCAAACTTTTTACTCAGAAATAGCTTCTGTCTGGCCACTATACCATACAGGCCTGATTGGTGGATTGCTGCTGAAATCGTTGTCCTTGTGGAACGTTCTCTTCTCTTCACAGAGGAATGCTGTAGCTCTGACAGAGTGACCATAAATGGGTCGTACTTGTATAGCGCTTTTCTACCTTCAAGGTACTCAAAGCGCTTTGACACTACTTCCACATTTACCCATTCACACACACATTCACACACTGATTGAGGGAGCTGCCATGCAAGGCGCTAACCAGCACCCATCAGGAGCAAGGGGTGAAGTGTCTTGCCCAAGGACACAACGGACATGATGAGGTTGGTACTAGGTGGGGATTGAACCAGGGACCCTCGGGTTGCGCACGGCCACTCTTCCACTGCGCCACGCCGTCCCCGTCCACCATCAGGTTCTTGGTCACCTCCCTGACTAGACTAATATGAATACAGTAATGTACAGACATTCTGGATAAAAAAACAATGCTTTCCATCCAACCTTGTAGAGCTGGAGAGGTGCTGCAAAGAGGAATGGGTCAAACTGCCCAAAGATAGGCGTGCAAAGCTTGAGGCATTGTATTCAAAAAGACTTAAAGGGGAACTGCACTTTTTTTGGAATTTTACCGATTTTAACAATCATTATGAAAGACATGGCGACGGATGTACTTTTTTATTGCATTCTAACTCGTAAATAAATGTAAATAAAAGTCAGCTTACAGTGGAGCCAATGGCAGGTCCTCTATTCTACCCATAAAATCCAATAAAAAAAAAAAACACCCAAAAACTGCCAACAATATTCCATTTACATTTCATGACATGAGTTAGGGCTGGGCGATATGGACGAAAAAGTATATCTTGATATATTTTTACTTAAACTCGATATTCGATATATATCTCAAGATATTTTCCGGTGAAAATATATATATAAAGATACTCATTTTTGAACGAAATTCACTGAATTGAACTGAATGACAACTGTACTGTAAACAGTCAGTGGCACTTTTACTAACCCAGTTAGTCAAGATGGGTATTAACAGCACAGAAAAGAACATGTTTAAGTAGTACATAACATAAATTAAATAGAAAAACAATGAATGTATAGAAAAACATTTTTTTACAGAAAATAAATAACATAGCTGTGCAAATAACATAAAATGTATCAAACCCAGATAAAAAAAATACATTTGCAGGCAGGCATATTTTAATTCCCAGTCAACGATGTAATGGACTGTCACACACATGTACGGCACTGTGGTCCTACTTGGTCAGCACGAAGTAAGTGACTTTTCTTAATTGTAAGGATATGATCTTCCTCACTTCGGCGTACATTTTTGGCAGCATTACTCGTGTGAAATATGGCAAGTGGTACCTGGGGTCGAGGACTTTGATGAGGCGAACAAACTCGTCGCGTTCGACGGTGGAAATGGGTACTAGATCTTTAGCAATGTGATATGCGATCGCTCTGGTTATCTGTTCCCACCTTTTGCTGGTTTTCTCATCAGGCACTATGCGTGATACCGAAGCTTGCAGTGTACATTGTTTTAGTGCTGGGAACGTGGATTGCACTGCAGCTATCGTGCCACGAAGTTTTATGCAATCTTTGTACTGTATTGGGTGTCGCTGTTGATGATGGTGGAATAGGTTCGTTATGCTCAAACTTTTTTGTAGCCACTGGTTTCTGACTACAAAACACATTCTCCTATTTTTCGTCCAGTGGCTTAAATCCGAACCACCTCCACACAAGCAAGCCAGAAGCATACCTGCCAACATTTGAAACTCAAAAAGCATAGTAGCCAGGGTCCAGGGGCCACAGGCCCCGGTAGGTCCAGGACAAAGTCCTGGTGGGGGGTTCAGCCCCCTGACGCAAAATGTAGTTCAGCATTCAGACAGGTTAGATTGTGGCTAAAACCTTCACATTTGTCATAATCAGAGGAAACTTTTGACACACAAAAAAACTGTAAAAGTCACAAAGAGTACAACATTTTTTTTATTTTATTAGCTAACGTCTTTTATCTGAATAGCCATTTGTGATTCATAGCATGAAATAAGAAATGTCTTGCCGTCATGTTGTTTATGTTTCAAAATGTTTAATGTCAAAATATAAACAGTAGAAATAATAGACAAAATGTCAGCTACTGTCTTGTTCTAAAACACCAATGAAATGAAATTTAGTATTTAGACTATGCTGTCTATACTTTGCTATACTGTAGCAAAAGTCATCACATGTGTGTTCTTAAATGTGTGTTCCGCGTCTTCCATGTCGAGAGCAGTTTTTATTTGGGCTTACATGGTAACCAACTAAAATGAATGTGTTGGCCATTGTTTTATCCAGATGCATACATTTGTCCAAATGTGGCCTAGTAGACACATTGTGGGTTCCTGGTCGTCGTCTACATCGCTAAAAGAAAAATCTTAGGAAGAGAATGCTCTGCCATCTTTCCACTACTTTTTTAAATATATAAATCGCCCGCTTGAATATTCCCTCTCGTCGTCATTTGGGATGTGCGTGTGATTTCGCTTCCTGGTTCAATGACCCGTCCTATCTGGCATCTGATTGGCCTGTTCCTAATGTTTTGCCCTTATCTTAACCAATCGGGACTCATCATTGTAAACCAACCAACCAATCATGGATTTTCTTATACGTAAACCAACCAATCATCATTGATTTTCCCCCGTATATATTTTGTCCCCTTCCCCTGAAGTTGCACGAGTCCAGTCCTCTCTTTCTCTTCTCCTTCTCTCTTATTTTGTAGCATGTAGCTCAGCTGACTGCTACATGGGTCTAAAATTAGCTAAGCTACGGAAATCGCTATTTGTTTAAAAAGTAAATGTAGTTAAGCTACATAGCAAATATTTCCTTGAGTGTTGTTGTTGTGGATCAGTGCAGTGGGTGGGAGAGGGCAAGCACGTCTTGAAAGGAGGAAGGGGAGGAGTTTAATAGCCCATGGAGTGTTGAGAGCATAGACATCTTATAAGTAGACGTAGCATTGGCTGCTTGACGCGAGAAATTCGTCCGCCATCTTGAAGTGGTGATGAGGAGCCGGCGAGCAGCTTAAACTGACAGTTGACAGGTAGAAAACAAAGATGCCGGGCTGGTGTTCAGCGTTTTCCTGCTCAAATGAGCGGACTGTTGAAAATAGGAATCGGGGGATTACTTTTCACAAGTAAGATTTAACATTAACGTACTATTGGTTGTAATTTGTGAAAAGAATATTACCACAGAGTTGAGAAGGAGCAAAGATCTTCAATAATACTGAAATCGTAGCCGCTAGCAAACAAGAGTATGACCATAATAGAATTGCTTGTCAATGAAATTAATTAAATTTAAAAATGTCATACTTGAATAACATAAAGTTGAAATAAATGATGAAGATAAAGATTGTAAAAGCCAACAGGGGTAAAAGTTAGGTCCACAGTCCAGATTGTGTAGGGGGGGGGGGGGGGGGGGGGTAATATATGTTAGCTAACTAGACAATCAGATGGACAGTGGCTATACAGTATTATGCAAGTCTAAATTTAGTCTAGCTTCAGTAACAGTAACAATATTCAAATACTAACATTTTTGGGTAAGACAGAATTTGGTTTTATTCTGAATCCAGTGAAACAGATTGGTGGTTTTAGGTGATATAAAGACTTTCAGGTGTTTATATATGTTTATGTTTAAGTATTTGGCAGACGCTTTTATCCAAAGCGACATACATAAAGAATACATATAAAACAATCACTATACATTATCATTTAAGGGAAGAATGTAATACAAAATATCAATACAAAGTGTCAAGACAGAATAAACTCTCTGCTGCTGCAGCAACAGAGATACAGTCTATAGGTCCCTAAGATATATAGAAATCTAATGTATTCATACATTGTTTATGTAGGATATACGCATGTATATATAACCTAATCATATTGTTTCTTGAACTTAAAAATAGCTGACCGTTTTTTACCCCCTTCTCTGGTATTATATTCCCAGTTTTGATCGCGGACGTCTGGTCACTTATAGCATATAAGAATATTCTATTACTGTTAAGCAAAGTATTAATAATAAAACACGCCAAAACATGTGTCCTTTATCATAGCTACACGTATGACAAAAAAATGCGTGAAAATCAGTGGTATTCAGTGAGGTAAGATTAATTAAATGCGCTGACAGTTCATTGCTTGGCGGTCCGATCCTCGGCTACATAAGTTAGCTCTTGGGGGGGATGGAGCCTGCGCTAGTGCCCGAGGTGGTGAAGTTCCGACTAGATATAGTCGGCCTCACTTCGACACACAGCAAGGCCTCTGGAACCAGTTCTCTCGCGAGGGGCTGGACTCTCTTCCACTCTGGCGTTGCCAGCAGTGAGAGGCGACGGGCTGGGGTGGCATTCTTGTTGCCCCCCGGCTCATAGCCTGCACGTTGGAGTTCAACCCAGTGGACGAGAAGGTAACTTCCCTCCACCTTCGGGTGGGGGGGACGGGTCCTGACTATTGTTTGCGCTTACGCGCCAAACGGCAGCTCAGAGTACCCACCCTTTTTGGATTCACTCGAGGTAGTACTGGAGAGTGCTCCCCCGGGCGATTCCCTCGTTTTACTGGGGGACTTCAACGCTCATGTTGGCAACGACAGTAAAACCTGGAGAGGCGTGATTGGGAAGAATGGCCACCCGGATCTGAACCCGAGTGGCGTTTTGTTATTGGACTTTTGTGCTCGTCACAGATTGTCCATAACAAATACCATGTTCAAATGTAAGGGTGTCTATATGTGCACTTGGACACCCTAGGCCGCAGTTCCATGATCGACTTTGTAGTTGTGTCATCGGATTTGCGGTCTCATGTTTTGGACACTCGGGTGAAGAGAGGGGCGGAGCTTTCTACCGATCACCACCTGGTGGTCAGTTGGCTGCGATGGTGGGAGAGGATGCCGGACAGACCTGGCAAGCCCAAACGCATTGTGAGGGTCTGCTGGGAATGCCTAGCAGAGTCTCCTGTCAGAGAGAGTTTCAATTCCCACCTCCAGAAGAACTTTGAACATGTCACGAGGGAGGCGCTGGACATTGAGTCCGAGTGGACGATGTTCCGTACCTCTATTGTCGAGGCGGCCGATTGGCGCTGTGGCCGCAAGGTGGTTGGTGCCTGTCGTGGCGGTAATCCTAGAACCTGCTGATGGAGACCAGCGGTGAGGGATGCCATCAAGCTGAAGAAGGAGTCCTATCGGGTTCTTCTGGCTCATAGGACTCCGGAGACAGCAGACAGGTACCAACAGGCCAAGCGGTGTGTGGCTTCAGTGGTCACGGAGGCAAAAACTCGGACATGGGAGGAGTTCGGGGAAGCCATGGAAAACAACTTCCAGACGGTTTCGAATCGATTCTGGACCACCAGCCGCCGCCTCAGGAAGGGGAAGCAGTGCACTGTCAACACCGTGTATGGTGGGGATGGTGTTCTGCTCACCTCGACTGCGGATGTTGTGGATCGGTGGAGGGAATACTTTGAAGACCTCCTCAATCCCACCAACACGTCTTCCTATGAGGAAGCAGTGCCTGGGGTATCTGTGGTAGACGCTCCTATTTCTGGGGCTGAGGTTGCCGAGGTAGTTAAAAAGCTCCTCGGTGGCAAGGCCCCGGGGGTGGATGAGATCTGCCCGGAGTTCTTTAAGGCTCTGGATGCTGTGGGGCTGTCTTGGTTGACAAGACTCTGCAACATCGCGTGGACATCAAGGGCTGTACCTCTGGATTGGCAGACCGGGGTGGTGGTTCCTCTCTTTAAGAAGGGGAACCGGAGGGTGTGTTTCAACTATCGTGGGATTACACTCCTCAGCCTTCCTGGTAAGGTCTATTCAGGTGTACTGGAGAGGAGGCTACGCCGGATAGTCGAACCTCGGATTCAGGAGGAACAGTGTGGTTTTCGTCCTGGTCGTGGAACTGTGGACCAGCTCTATACTCTCGGCAGGGTCCTTTAGGGTGCATGGGAGTTTGCCCAACCAGTCTACATGTGCTTTGTGGACTTAGAAGTCCTGTGGGGAGTGCTCAGAGAGTATGGGGTATCGGACTGTCTGATTGTGGCGGTCTGCGCCCTGTATGATCAGTGTCAGAGCTTGGTCCGCATTGCCAGCAGTAAGTCGGACCCGTTTCCAGTGAGGGTTGGACTCTGCCAAGGCTGCCCTTTTTCACCGAATCTGTTAATAACTTTTATGGACAGAATTTCTAGGCGCAGTTAGGGCGTTGAGGGTATCTGGTTTGGTGGCTGCAGAATGAGGTCTCTGCTTTTTGCAGATGATGTGGTCCTGATGGCTTCATCTGGCCAAGATCTTCAGCACTCACTGGACCGGTTCGCAGCCGAGTGTGAAGCGACTGGGATGGGAATCAGCACCTCTAAGTATGAGTCCATGGTTCTCGCCCGGAAAAGGGTGGAGTGCCATCTTCGGGTTGGGGAGGAGATCTTGCCCCAAGTGGAGGAGTTCAATCATGTACCTCGGAGTCTTGTTCACGAGTGAGGGAAGAGTGGATCGTGAGATCGACAGGCGGATCGGTGCGGCATCTTCAGTAATGCGGACGCTGTATCGATCCGTTGTGGTGAAGAAGGAGCTGAGCTGGAAGGCAAAGCTCTCAATTTACCGGTCGATCTACATTCCCATCCTCACCTATGGTCATGAGCTTTGGGTTATGACCGAAAGGACAAGATCACAGGTACAAGCGGCCGAAATGAGCTTCCTCCGCCGGGTGGTGGGGCTCTCCCTTAGAGATAGGGTGAGAAGCTCTGTCATCCGGGAGGAGCTCAAAGTAAAGCCGCTGCTCTTCCACATTGAGAGGAGCCAGATGAGATGGTTCGGGCATCTGGTCAGGATACCACCCGAACGCCTCCCTAGGTAGGTGTTTCGGGCACGTCAGACCAGTAGGAAGCCACAGAAAAGACCCAGGACACGTTGGGAAGACTATCTCTCCCAGCTTGCCTGGGGACGCCTCGGGATCCCCCGGGAGGAGCTGGACGAAGTGGCTGGGGAGAGGGAAGTCTGGGCTTTCCTGCTTAGGCTGCTGCCCCCGTGACCCGACCTCGGATAAGCGGAAGAAGATGGATGGATGGACTTACTGAACAATGTCTGCTTTCACTAGAATGCAAACTGATGGGACGTTCATATCTTCTGTTTAGATGAAGAATTAGATTATAATCCTCCCCCAGGTAAAAAATAAATAAAAAATAAGTGCCGCAAACAAGCGTCTTTTTTCGTGTATATCTCGCATCGCTGGGTATAAGTTGGATGTCAAAATTGACCAACTTCTCAGTTTATGACCACATCTAGATGAAAGGTATGATTTATAATTTATAATTAACCTTTACCAACTTGATGCAACAGCAGCAGCTCAGTACTGTATGTCAGCAGCTGAAAAGCTAGTTAGCTCTCTGTGATCACGGTGCTGCTAAAAATTGTTTGCCTGTGTTATCACCTTTAATAAAAATATTACTAATAACTGTACTTGGTTAATATTCAAGTCATGACATGTAAATGGAGTATTGTTGTTGGTTTTTGGATGTCTTTAAATAAATAATGGCAAAATAATGCACTCCCTGCATTGTTCGCCACCTCGCACTTGCTGTATGTTACAAATGAGCATGCATAAAAAAACATTTGTGTTCTAGTCTTACATAAAGATTGTGAATGAGTAAACAATGTGTGCACATTTTCTAGAGTGCTGGTAATTATTACCATTAAAGTGTTCTATTTTGTGTCTTGATGTAACCTTAGAAAAACCTAGCATTATTAACAGTGCATTAGTATTAGAAACCCTGTGATGTAGACATGCTTTTTTGTAGTTCTTTCATGTAACAGGTGGACTCATTATATGGTTGACCATTGGGAACAATGTTGAAATAATAAACAATGTGAACTTTTGCTGCAGGATGGAATTGAGCCCATGTGGGAGGATGAGAGAAACAAGCGTGGAGGGCGCTGGCTGATCACACTCAACAAGCAGCAGAGGAAATTAGATCTGGATCGCTTCTGGTTGGAAACAGTAGGCTTATACTCTTGGCTTCTCTGTTTATTTATATTCTGTAATATACAGTTGGGGGGTAATTATATGATCCCCTGCTGATTTTGTAAGTTCACCTCCCCACAAAGCAAAACTTTTACAATAGGTTTCTTACAACAGAAGGGCAAAATTAAAAACTATTCAGACAAAAGTAAGTAATAATTGCTATAATTATCTATTTGATCAAGTGTAATATGTATTTGATTCCCAGCAGAAGTTTGGCAGCATGGTTGACCACATCTTAGAAGGGAATTTTGTCCATTCTTCTTTCCAGATGCTGTTAAAATTCTGAACGTTTGAGGCTGTCACTTGGCGACTCGAAATTTCAGCTCCCACCACAGATTCTCTATGCGATTAAGGTCCGGAGACTGGCTAGGCTACTCCAGGATCTTAATGTTCTTCTTCCTTAACCACTACATCAGGGGTGCTCAATACGTCGATCGCGATCTACCAGTCGATCGCAAAGGTAGTATTGGTAGATCGCATTACATTAAAAAAAAAAAAATTGACGCCAGCCTATCATCCATCCCGTCTTTTGATTGATAAACAGGGCAGCCAGTCAGATGACATCTTCGTTTTTCTGACACTTAGGTCACTGCGCATGCGCAAACAACGGCGCTCAGTGCAGCAAAGCTAACAAGCTTGTCAGCGAGTTACCACCAATTTTCAGCCCTCGGTTTTTTCTTTTAAGGGTATAAAAATGAGTGGGGGAGCTGGACCAAGTAAGAAGACAAAAACGTATCACTTTCATACGGAATGGGAGGAGGACTTTTTTTTCACGATGACCTTTTTGAAGTGCGTTTGCCTCATCTGCCAATCTGCCATCGCAATACCAAAGAAGGGAAATGTGGAGCGGCATTTTCGGACTATTCATGGAAAATACGACACCGACTTCCCGCTGAAAAGCGAGCTGAGAAAGAGAAAGGTGAAGGAACTGAAATCCCAGTTGTCCGGACAGCAGTCATTTTTCACACAACAAACTTCAAAAGCGAAAGTCGCCACCGAAGCATCATTCCGGGTGAGTCACATCATCGTTAATAACAAGAAGTCGTTCCAAGACGGAGAGATGGTAAAGGAGGCATTCGTTGAAGCAGCTGACTCATTGTTCCGAGACTTTAAAAATAAGGCAGAAATATTATCTTCGATATAAAGAATCCTCAATATATTTAGAAATAAATATATGTTTTGCATTTTTGTAGTAGGTACATCATTTTGACTTGATCATTTTATAAGTAGCTTGCATGCTGAAAAAGTGTGAGCACCCCTGATTCTTGTATTATCATTAAACACCTTTAATTTATTAACAATATTAACTATATGTGTTAAACATGCTTGCATTATCATTAAACACCTTTAACTTGTTAACAAAAACATATATTTCATAAATAAGTAAATATAAATTATATATATGAATGAGGTAGATCCCCACGACTTGATCAATTGAAAAGTAGCTCGCCTGCAGAAAAAGTGTGAGCACCCCTGCACTACATTGTTGCCTTGGCCATGTTACATTGTAGCAATGATTGCTGTTACACAATGTCAAATATTAAAATTTCCCATGGGAATTTTTGCCCATTGATCAGAACATTTGCGATAAGTCTGAGCTCATTGAGTTTGGACAAGAGGTTCTTACAATGTCTGCTCTTGCTTATTCCAAAGAGTCCTAGAAAAAGAGTAGAGCTTTGGCCACAGAAAAAATGCAAATACAAGTAGGGACCTTGCTTTGTGGACTTGCATGCTTCAAATGGGGAGTGTGCAGCGATGGGGCATAACAACCGTCAATTAAAGCTAGCTTGGCTACATAGCTGAAGCGGAGGGTCAAGCAAATAGATTTAGGACAGGACTACTCTGTCAAAGTCCGTGTCTTCAGTAAGTATAGGGAGAATTTGTTAGTTGGAAAAATAAGTATTTGACACCTGCTGATTTTGTAAGTGCTGTGTCTCGGTTGTTTGGTAGTGTGTTTGTGCGGGTTTGGGAGTGAAGTTTTTTTTAGTGGAAGGTGACTGGCGAGCTGGCACTGACTGGTCTCCATGGTCTTCTTGGCGTGTGGTCCTCGGTCGCGATTTTCCGGTCGCTTTGATTTGATCGAGTGGTTCATGTGGTCTGGGGTACTGCAGCTGCTTATGGTGTGGGCGCCCGTGGCTGCTGGGTCCGGTGCAGGGGGCAGGGTTCGTACGGGTGCTTAAAAACCTTGAAAATGCTTGGATTTTAATGTTGTGTTTTCAAGGTTTGAAAAATGCTTGAATTTTGGGTGAAGTGCTTGTAAATGTTGGAAATGTTCATCATATTTCTCGGCAGTCTGACTCAATAGGCTAATTATAAAGTCATCTGCCGAGTGGGTGGAGCTACTGGGAGGAGTCCCTTGTTGGGTTAGCGATGCTTCTGTACTGAACATATATTTAATAGTATTTAGCTTTAGCTAAAATAAGCATGCGTTTATAAATTATTAAACTATCACTCCATGCTTGATGGAAAACCTCAAGTTTAGTCGCGCACCATTTGCGTTCCAGCTTTCTACATGATAATTTAAGAGCTCTAGTTTCTTCTGTAAACCATGGGGTACGCCTTTTAGGGGCCCTTTTTAGCTTTAGCAGTGCTATACTATCAATGGTTTCGTGCAGGGCGTCGTTAAAGTTGTTAGTGAGGTTATCAGTAGAGCCCACATAATTTGGGAATGGTGCCATTACCGAAGGCAGTAGGCCAGCAAGAGTCATAGTTGTGACAGCATTATTGTTGCGGCTGCTAAAGCAGTTTTTATTATTATTAGCTTGTTGACAATGAGTCAGAACTTCGAATTTTATAAGGTATCGGACATTACTTTAGTATACGGGAGTATCATAACTTTGGAGGTGGTGACACCCCTGACAGGCACTAGATCTATCGTATTACCGTTGCGATGCGTGGGTTCATTTATTATTTGTGTAAGACTGCAGCTATCAATTATAGTCTGGAGCACCACGCAAGGAGGGTCAGATGGGGTATTCATATGGATATTAGAGTCCCCCATTATGATTATATTGTCGGCGTGCGTCACTAGATCAGCAACAAACTCTGAGAATTCACTGATAAAGTCCGAATAGGGGCCTGGGGGGCGGTAGATAACAGCCAGGTAGAGAGGGAGCGGTGCGACAGATCTCATAGTAAGCACCTAAAACGATTTATATTTATTACTTAGGTTGGTTAAGGTTTTCATTGTATATTAGTGCGACCCCCCCCCCCACGCCTTTTAAGGGGACGGGCAATATGCGCATTTGTATCGTTAGGAGAAGATGCCTCATTCAGCGCAAAAAAATTGTCTGGTTTGAGCCAGGTTTTGCTGAGACCAATGACGTTAAGATTGTTGTCTCTAATGACCTCATTAACTAATAACGTTTTGGGAGACAATGATCTTATGTTTAAAAAGCCCATAGTGGGCTGTTATGAGGAGTTTTTGTTAAAATTATCCGTAGTAGTAATATTAATAATGTTGCGTTTATTTTGCATAGTGCGCTTCAAATAATTCCGACCATATCTAGGAATTGATATGACGGGAATTTTCAGATTGTTTGCTTGTTGCTGCGATACACTGAACGCATCATAATTTACCACCTCAGTAGAATGCATGTCCACCTAGGGCACAGTCACTGCAGAAAAAACATTATGTGAGTTGTGTATTATTCTAGGAGAAATGCTATGCGTGCAATAATTTTCCAGCCTGGCGCTGGCTAGTTCTAGCTTAACTGACTCCTCACCCGGACTAACAGACTCTGTAATTGCCTGTGACCGGGCTTGCTCTAGTGTAGTTAGTCAAGTGTGACTCAAACAAAAATCTATGTTCCTACACAGGATGATGGCGCCTTCCTGGTTAGGGTGAAGGCCGTCTCTCATCAACAGGCCCGGTTTTCCCCAGAATGAGGGCCAATTATCAATAAATGTTAGTCCCTGTTGTCTACAAAAACTAGCCAGCCACTTGTTAAGCAAGACTAATCTGCTATATCTCTCATCATTGCCTCTCGCAGGCAGGGGGCCAGAGACAAGTACTCGATGCCTGGACATCTTTCTGGCGAAATTACAAGTCCGAGCTATGTTCCTCTTTGTAATCTTTGACTGTCTCATCCTGGGGCGGCATGGCGTGATGGGTAGAGCGGCCGTCCCAGAAACCTGAGGGTTGCAGGTTCGCTCCCCGCCTCTTGACATCCAAATCGCTGCTGTTGTGTCCTTGGGAAGGACACTTCACCCTTGCCCCCAGTGCCGCTCACACTGGTGAATGAATGATGAACGATAGGTGGTGGTCGGAGGGGCCGTAGGCGCAAACTGGCAGCTACGCTTCCGTCAGTCTACCCCAGGGCAGCTGTGGCTAAGAAAGTAGCTTACCACCACCAGGTGTGAATGAATGATGGGTTCTCACTTCTCTGTGAAGCGCTTTGAGTGTCTAGAAAAGTGCTATATAAATCTAATTCATTATCATCATTAGTGTCATTGGAGCCAATGTGTACAACTATGTTCGCATAACTAGTGGTGCGATTAGCCTGTCGTACGTGTTTACTAGGCCTGTTGCGAGTTAGCTCCCTAAGATTAGCTTCAATGTCAGGTGCTCTGGCCCCGGGAATACACTTAATTGTGGCTGGTTTGCTAAGCTTTATGTTTCGGGTGATGGAGTCCCCTATGACTAAGGTGTGGTGCCCGGTAGACTGGGGTGTAGGACTAGCTAAAGGGCTAAATCTATTATGCGTCTCAACCGGTTCACCGTTGCTTATAGGCCGCTTAGGGCTGCTATAAGCTGGGCTAGTCAGCTCGCTACAGCTAACACTAGCAGATGTGTCCGCAACGTCCAAAGTTACGAGATTACGCTGCTCTAACTGGCGGACACGGCCCTCTAGCAGAGCCAACCTATCCATGAGAACGGTGCACGAAGCGCACGGAGCCATACTCACGGTATATTCTTTCACCGAGTGAAGTTCTTGCTGTCCTCAGGGAAGTGGTCGCGACGTGCGAGGAGCAGATTCCTTCAGACCAAAGCCGCCTTTCTCCGCGCTAGTTTCGTAAGCTTAGCAGCTAGCTAGCTGAGGGAGGGGTAGTGAGACAGAGATCGGGTGATTTGCAAGTTAAAAAAGACTACTAAGTATGTTTGGGAGGTAGTAAAGAAAGCTGTAAAACAATTAAAAGCACACAGATAGAACAATACTTAGCTTTTTCACAACAGCAACAGGGAGCAGTCACTCACGGCAAACCGGAACCGGAAGTTCATAGATGGTATAGAGAAGACCAGAATGGCTAAATCCGTCTAGGATTAAGGTTTTTATAATGGCCTTCCCAAAGTCATGCTGAAGAAACAAGTTCATGTCAGAAAACCAACAAATTTAGCTGAACTGCACCAATTTTGTCAAGAGGAGTGGTCAAAAATTTAACCAGAAGCTTGCCCGAAGCTTGTGGATGGCTACCAAAAGCGCCCTATTGCAGTGAAACTTGCCAAGGGACATGTAACCAAATATTAACATTGCTGTATGTATACTTTTGACCCAGCAGATTTGGTCACATTTTTAGTAGACCCATAATAAATTCATAAAAGAACCAAACTTCATGAATGTTTTTTGTGACCAACAAGTATGTGCTCTAATCACTCTATCACAAAACAAAAAGAGTTGTAGAAATTATTGGAAACTCAAGACAGCCATGACATTATGTTCTTTACAAGTGTATGTACATTTTTGACCAGGACTGTATATACATATATATACACCGGTACTTGCATACATATACAGTGCTTGGAGGAGCAATGACAAGAAAGTTGACGTGTCACAACGGCAGATAGTTTGGCGGCGATAACGCTTACCATAACAATGTTGCTACATCTTTTGTCAGGTCACGGCATATAAATGGAGCGTAGTTGTTGTTGTTTTTTTTTGTGTTTTTTATTGCTTAAAAGGCAGCATAGGGCAAACCTCATTTGCTGCATTGTTAGTTGCCTTTTGCTTGTGTTTTTTAATATTTAGAATGCAAAGAAAAAGAAAGATTTTTATTTCACATATGCTGTCAGAGTTTGTAGTTGACGAACCCCAAGATGCAGAGATGGCAGCAGGCTTGGTACAAGAAAACATGGTTTTAATGTTCAAAAATAAGAAAAGGAAAACACGAACCAGAAACCAGGAAGCAGGAACAGGAGTCAGGATCCAGGGAATAGCTTAACGACAGCATACAGCAAACAACGACACGACAGGTTGTAACGACAGCTGGCTGATTGACACCAGGTGTGGCCAGGTGCCAATCAGCCACAGCTGAGGGGACACAGCACTCAGGGAGACAAGTAGGAAATAACCAAAATAAGAGTGTTGACAGGAAATGACAGAGGAAAAACTAAAACTTGACCAAACTGTCAGGGACAAGCCTGACAGTAGCCCCCCTTCCCATAACGGATACCAGACGTTTTAGAACCCCCCCCCCCCCCGAAAAAAAAGTCCAAAGTCACGAGAGGGTGGAGGGAGGACAAGGAGGTGGGCCGCCAGGCCAAGTGTCCCCGCAACCAGCGGGGAAGAGTCAGCTGGCGACGGCGAGTTGAACGCCGCCGCAATTGGCGAGGCGGCTCGTCCGCCGGCGTGGGAGAACCCACCGGAGACGATGGTGGCGCCCTCTGCTGGCCCACCGGAGAAGATGGTGGTGGCGCCCTCTGCTGCTGGCCCACCGGAGAAGAGGGTGATGGCGCCCTCTGCTGCTGGCCCACCGGAGACGAGGATGGTGGCGCCCTCTGCTGCTGGCCCACCGGAGACGAGGATGGTGGCGCCCTCTGCTGCTGGCCCACCGGAGACGAGGATGGTGGCGCCCTCTGCTGCTGGCCCACCGGAGACGAGGATGGTGGCGCCCTCTGCTGCTGGCCCACCGGAGACGAGGATGGTGGCGCCCTCTGCTGCTGGCCCACCGGAGACGAGGATGGTGGCGCCCTCTGCTGCTGGCCCACCGGAGACGAGGATGGTGGCGCCCTCTGCTGCTGGCCCACCGGAGACGAGGATGGTGGCGCCCTCTGCTGCTGGCCCACCGGAGAGGAGGATGGTGGCGCCCTCTGCTGCTGGCCCACCGGAGAGGAGGATGGTGGCGCCGTCTGCTGCTGGCCCACTGGAGAGGAGGATGGTGGCGCCGTCTGCTGCTCCACCGGAGAGGATGGCGCCGTCTGTTGCAGACCCACTGGGGTGAGGAGTAGCTGTGCCTCCCCAGCTGCACAGCCACTCCTAGCCCCCCCCTCAAGGGACGGATCCCAGACGTCCCCAGACAGGCCCACAGACGAAAGGGATGGGTGGGAGAGGGCTTGAAATGCGGCCGAACTCCTCTTCAATTTAGCCATTAATTCTAATGCTTTGTTAAGCCGCTCCGCCATGGAAATCTCCGCGGGGAACGTGTTAACAGGCTGGATTATTATGTCAGAGTTTGTAGTTGACGAACCCCAAGATGCAGAGATGGCAGCAGGCTTGGTACAAGAAAACATGGTTTTAATGTTCAAAAATAAGAAAAGGAAAACACGAACCAGAAACCAGGAAGCAGGAACAGGAGTCAGGATCCAGGGAATAGCTTAACGACAGCATACAGCAAACAACGACACGACAGGTTGTAACGACAATAATCCAGCACTGACTGGAGGAGAAGGCAGGTTTAAATAGCAGCTGGCTGATTGACACCAGGTGTGGCCAGGTGCCAATCAGCCACAGCTGAGGGGACACAGCACTCAGGGAGACAAGTAGGAAATAACCAAAATAAGAGTGTTGACAGGAAATGACAGAGGAAAAACTAAAACTTGACCAAACTGTCAGGGACAAGCCTGACATATGCATTGTAAATGATGGGCAAAATTCCCCAAAACGTGCATTTCCTCTTTAAGAAAGCACTCCTATTCTCATCTCGTTATGTGGATATAAGACACTTGTCTCATAAACAGTCTCTTCCATCCATAACTCTCCACCACTACTGGCAAGACCAAATAACTTTCAAAGTAGCACTGTAGACCTGCATGAGATTGGAATGGACTTCAAGACCATAAGCAATATTTTTTTTGTGAAAGAGTCCACTATTGGCGTAATAATTCTTAAATAGAATAAATAGAGCACCATGCGGGATTTCACCTGGCAGAGTAAGAATGATTGTAAGAAAGATGAGAAACCAGCCCAGAGTTAAATGGGAGGAGCTGGTTCATGATCACAGGGGAGTTGGGAGCACGGTCACCAGGTAAAACATTAGTAACACTGATCCATTCCACTTTGTTGGAATAGATTGCTATCCAATTGTGCCACCATGGTCTCACTGCTCAAGAAGACACATGTAAGGCCCATCTGATGTTTAACAATCAACACCTGAATGACTCAGACAAAATATGAGGGAATGTGATGTGGTTACATGAGACCACAATTGAGCTGTTTTGGCATCAAGTTGAGATGATGAGAAATGCTGAACTTCATGAGCCCCAACAACAGCATCCCTACTTTCAGACATGGAGTTGGAAACTTTCTGCTTTCTCTGACCAAACTCCCCCCTGACATTTTTGCAACCCTGCTGACCTACATGAGGGTTTTGTGGTCAGAGAGGCTGTAGGCCCAAATTGGCAGCCACACTTCAGTCAGTCTACCCCAGGGCAGCTGTTATTAACGTGGCTTACCACCATCAAAGTGTGAATGTGGAGTGAATGAATTATGGGTTCTGAGTTCTCTGTGAAACACTTGAGTGTCTAGAAAAGTGCTATATAAATCTAATCCATCCATCCATCCGTTTTCTACCGCTTGTCCCTTTTGGGGTCGCGGGGGGTGCTGGAGCCTATCTCAGCTGCATTTGGGCGGTAGGCGGGGTACACCCTGGACAAGTCGCCAATCCATTAAATCTTAATCCATTACAAGAAACAACATCTGACATGTCTGCTTGTCCCCAACGTGTTTTCCACCGCGTAGTAAGTGATGTTTTGCATTCGTATGAAATACTTATTTCCCTCAATTAAATACAAAGTAATTCAGAACCTTTATTTAATGTTATTTTTTCAGGACCGTATTCATCTCTGTTACAATAAAACTACAGTACAATTAAAATTATGGACTTTGTATATATTTGTAAGGAGGTAAACCTACATAATTTGGCCACGTAATTACTTATTTTTCTCTTTGTAGTATTCACTTCGATGTTTAAGTACAAAAGTGTGCCAATTGAAACACAGCAAATAAGCAATGAAAGGTACAAAGCAAAAAAATAAAAGCAGAAAAATACGGATGTATTACCTCCTAATTGTTTACACAATGCTTGAAGAATAAAACTGACCAATATATTTTAGTATTGAGGGATTATGTAAGGGTCCCAACACGATTGATTCTTTAATCAATCAAGAGTTGTGTCTCAGTATATTTGTACATGGAGCGTACAGATACAAAGAAAATAAGAGCGCTCCATGCTGAGTTCCAATGTGTTGTCCTGCTGTTGCAAGGGTCACTGGCTGTGACACACAGGCGTCTCTCTGACTATACTTAAAGAATAGTACATACTGTACTGTCAATACTGTAGCCACTGGCCTCTCAGGCTAAAGAAAATATTTGATAATTATTGTGTCTATAACTTGTGGACAATCTTGTGTCACAGTCATTTTACTTGACTGAACAACTAACAAACATGGCAGCTTGTAATAAACCATACAGTTGTACTTCTGTTTGTTTTAATCTTATCTAAAAGGTCCTAAAAAAATATACAGTACAGGCCAAAGGTTTGGACACACCCTGGTCAAAAACCAATTAGGTTTGTAAATAAAGGTTCCACTGCATTTCAATTAAGGTATACAAGATGTTCAATGTTCATTAATCCATTTCATTTGTTTTTCTACATGTAAAACTCTTAATTACTCTCGATAAAATGTGTTTTGTGTGATTTTTTTTAATGTCTGAAAGGATACATTGGATTTACATGATTTCATATACACATACAGTATAGGACAAAAGTTTGGACACACCTTCTCATTCAATGCATTTTCTTTATTTTCATGACTATTTACATTGTAGATTGTCACTGAAAGCATCAAAACTATGAATGAACACATGTGGAGTTATGTACTTAACAAAAAAAGATTAAATAACTGAAAACTTAGCTTCAAGAGGTAGACACCTGAAATGGTTTTCACTTCACAGGTGTGCTTGAAGCTCATCGAGAGAATGCCAAGAGTGTGCAAAGCAGTAATCAGAGCAAAAGGTGGCTATTTTGAAGAAACTAGAATATAAAACATGTTTTCAGTTATTTCACCTTTTTTTGTAACAAAGAAGTTGGGAAAGGTGGCAATAAATACTGATAAAGTTGAGGAATGCTCATCAAACACTTATTTGGAACATCCCACTAGTGTGCAGGCTAATTGGGAACAGGTGGGTGCCATGATTGGGTATAAAAACAGCTTCCCAAAAAATGCTCAGTCTTTCACAAGAAAGGATGGGACGAGGTGCATCCCTTTGTTCACAACTGCGTGAGCAAATAGTCAAAACAGTTTAACAACATTTACGGTCCATAATATCATCAAAAGGTTCAGAGAATCTGGAGAAATCACTCCACGTAAGCGGCATGGCCGGAAACCAACATTGAATGACCGTGACCTTCGATTCCTCAGACGGCACTGTATCAAAAACCGACATCAATCTCTGAAGGATATCACCACATGGGCTCAGGTACACTTCAGAAAACCACTGTCACTAAATATAGTTGGTCGCTACATCTGTAAGTGCAAGTAAAAGCTCTACTATGCAAAGCGAAAGCCATTAATCAACAATATCCAGAAACGCCGCCGGCTTCTCTGGGCCCGAGATCATCTAAGATGGACTCATGCAAAGTGGAAAAGTGTTCTGTGGTCTGACGAGTCCACATTTCAAATTGTTTTTGGAAATATTCGACATCGTGTCATCCGGACCAAAGGGGAAGCGAACCATCCACACTGTTGTAGACGCAAAGTTGAAAAGCCAGCATCTATGATGGTATGGGGGTGCATTAGTGCCCAAGGCATGGGTAATTTACACATCTGTGAAGGCACCATTAATGCTGAAGTACATACAGGTTTTGGAACAACATATGCTGCCATCTAAGCGCCGTCTTTTTCATGGACGCCCCTGCTTATTTCAGCAAGACAATGCCAAGCCACATTCAGCACGTGTTACAACAGCGTGGCTTTGTAAAAAAAAGAGTGCGGGTACTTTCCTGGCCCGCCTGCAGTCCAGACCTGTCTCCCATCGAAAATGTGTGGCGCATTATGAAGCGTAAAATACGACAGCGGAGACCCCGGACGACTGAAGCTCTACATAAAACAAGAATGGGAAAGAATTCCACTTTCAAAGCTTCAAAAATTAGTTTCCTCAGTTCCCAATCGTTTATTGAGTGTTGTTAAAAGAAAAGGTGATGTAACACAGTGGTGAACATGCCTTTTGCCAACTTCTTTGTCACGTGTTGCTGGCATCAAATTCTAAAGTTAATGATTATTTGCAAAAAAAAAAAATGTTTATCAGTTTGAACATCAAATATGTTGTCTTTGTAGCATATTCAACTGAATATGGGTTGAAAATGATTTGCAAATCATCTAAATCTAACACAATTTCCCAACTCATATGGAAACGGGGTTTGTATATAAATAAAGGAGACCCAGTGCCATCCATCCATCCATCTTCTTCCGCTTATCCGAGGTCGGGTCGCGGGGGCAGCAGCCTAAGCAGGGAAGCCCAGACTTCCCTCTCCCCAGCCACTTCGTCCAGCTCCTCCTGTGGGACCCCGAGGCGTTCCCAGGCCAGCCGGGAGACATAGTCTTCCCAACGTGTCCTGGGTCTTCCCCGCGGCCTCCTACCGGTCGGACGTGCCCTAAACACCTCCCTAGGGAGGCGTTCGGGTGGCATCCTGACCAGATGCCCGAACCACCTCATCTGGCTCCTCTCGATGTGGAGGAGCAGCGGCTTTACTTTGAGCTCCCCCCGGATGGCAGAGCTTCTCACCCTATCTCTAAGGGAGAGCCCCGCCACCCGGCGGCAGAAACTCATTTCGGCCGCTTGTACCCGTGATCTTGTCCTTTCGGTCATAACCCAAAGCTCATGACCATAGGTGAGGATGGGAACGTAGATCGACCGGTAAATTGAGAGCTTTGCCTTCCGGCTCAGCTCCTTCTTCACCACAACGGATCGATACAGCGTCCGCATTACTGAAGACGCCGCACCGATCCGCCTGTCGATCTCACGATCCACTCTTCCCTCACTCGTGAACAAGACTCCGAGGTACTTGAACTCCTCCACTTGGGGCAAGATCTCCACCCTTTTCCGGGCGAGAACCATGGACTCGGACTTGGAGGTGCTGATTCTCATCCCAGTCGCTTCACACTCGGCTGCGAACCGATCCAGTGAGAGCTGAAGATCTTGGCCAGATGAAGCCATCAGGACCACATCATCTGCAAAAAGCAGAGACCTAATCCTGCAGCCACCAAACCAGATCCCCTCAACGCCTTGACTGCGCCTAGAAATTCTGTCCATAAAAGTTATGAACAGAATCGGTGACAAAGGGCAGCCTTGGCGGACCCAGTGATTTATTTAAAATGTTCCCTTTTTTAAAATTTTTTAATTTTTTTTGAGTGCTCCTCTCTGAGCTGCCACTTTACCGTGGTAGAGGAGTTTGCGTGTCCCAATGATCCTAGGAGCTATGTTGTCCGGGGGATCCATGCCCCCTGGTAGGGTCTCCCAAGACAAACAGGTCTTAGGTGAGGGATCAGACAAAGAGCAGCTCGAAGACTTCTATGGAAATACAAGAACCGAGACTCAGATTTCCCTCGCCCGGACGCGGGTCACCGGGGCCCCTCTCTGGAGCCAGGCCCGGAGTTGGGGCACGATGACGAGCGCCTGGTGGCCGGGCCTGTCCCCATGGGGCCCGGCCGGGCACAGCCCGAAGAGGCAACGTGGGTCCCCCCTCCAATTGGCTCACCACCCATAGCAAGGGCCATAGAGGTCGGGTGCAATGTGAGCTGGGCGGCAGCCGAAGACAGGGCACTTGGCGGTCCGATCCTCGGCTACAGAAGCTAGCTCTTGGGACGTGGAACGTCACCTCGCTGGGGGGAAGGAGCCTGAGCTAGTGCGCGAGGTCGAGAAGTTCCGGCTAGATATAGTCAGACTCACTTTGACGCACAGCAAGGGCTCTGGAACCAGTTCTCTCGAGAGGGGCTGGACTCTCTTCCACTCTGGCGTTGCCAGCAGTGAGAGGCGACGGGCTGGGGTGGCAATTCTTGTTGCCCCCCGGCTCAGAGCCTGCATGTTGGAGTTCAACCCGGTGGACGAGAGGGTAGCTTCCCTCCGCCTTCGGGTGGGCGGGGCGGATCCTGACTGTTGTTTGCGCTTACGCGCCAAACAGCAGCTCAGAGTACCCACCCTTTTTGGATTCACTCGAGGGAGTACTTGAGGGTGCTCCCCCGGGTGATTCCCTCGTTCTACTGGGGGACTTCAACGCTCATATTGGCAACGACAGTGAAACCTGGAGAGGCGTGATTGGGAAGAATGGCCGCCCGGATCTGAACCCGAGTGGTGTTTTGTTATTGGACTTTTGTGCCCGTCACGGATTGTCCATAACGAACACCATGTTCAAGCATAAGGGTGTCCATATGTGCACTTGGCACCAGGACACCCTAGGCCGCAGTTCCATGATCGACATTGTAGTTGTGTCATTGGATTTGCGGCCTCATGTTTTGGACACTCGGGTGAAGAGAGGGGCGGAGCTTTCTACCGATCACCACCTGGTGGTGAGTTGGCTGCGATGGTGGGGGAGGATGCCGGACAGACCTGGCAGGCCCAAACGCATTGTGAGGGTTTGCTGGGAACGTCTGGCAGAGTCTCCTGTCAGAGAGAGTTTCAATTCCCACCTCCGGAAGAACTTTGAACATGTCACGAGGGAGGTGCTGGACATTGAGTCCGAGTGGACCATGTTCCGCACCTCTATTGTCGAGGCGGCTGATTGGAGCTGTGGCCGCAAGGTAGTTGGTGCCTGTCGTGGCGGTAATCCTAGAACCCGTTGGTGGACACCGGCGGTGAGGGATGCCGTCAAGCTGAGTGTGAAGCGACTGGGATGAGAATCAGCACCTCCAAGTCCGAGTTCATGGTTCTCGCCCCGAAAAGGGTGGAGTGCCATCTCCGGGTTGGGGAGGAGATCTTGCCCCAAGTGGAGGAGTTCAAGTACCTCGGAGTCTTGTTCACGAGTGAGGGAAGAGTGGATTGTGAGATCGACAGGCGGATCGGTGCGGCGTCTTCAGTAATGCGGACGCTGTATCGATCCGTTGTGGTGAAGAAGGAGCTGAGCTGTAAGGTAAAGCTCTGAATTTACTGGTCGATCTACGTTCCCATCCTCACCTAAGGTCATGAGCTTTGGGTTATGACCGTGGCGGGTCTCTCCCTTAGAGATAGGGTGAGAAGCTCTGCCATCCGGGAGGAACTCAATGTAAAGCCGCTGCTCCTCCTCATTGAGAGGAGCCAGATGAGGTGGTTCGGGCATCTGGTCAGGATGTCACCCGAACGCCTCCCTAGGGAGGTGTTTAGGGCACGTCCGACCGGTAGGAGACCACGGGGAAGACCCAGGACACGTTGGGAAGACTATGTCTCCCGGCTGGCCTGGGAACGCCTCGGGATTCCCCGGGAAGAGCTGGACGAAGTGGCTGGGGAAAGGGAAGTCTGGGCTTCCCTGCTTAGGCTGCTGCCCCCGCGACCCGACCTCGGATAAGCGGAAGAAGATGGATGGATGGATTTTTTGAGTGGCTTAATATTGGCCTGTGGATTACTGGATCGCGTAGACTGTGGATTGATGATAGTGGCCATTGTGAGTTAAGTGGCGTTTACTTCAAACTGACACTAACTTTTATTAGCAAGCGTGACTTTGAGACTTTGAGGAATTATTGTTGTACAAACTTTTGTGTGGTGTTGCTTCCTTATATGTGATGATTCCAAGCTGATTATCATCTACCAGTGCGTAGTACAAGTTCTGTCTTGAATTATCAATATTTAAAAAAGGAATCTCAGCGAATGACTCCCCAAACCCGGCATCCCTTGTTTAGGCACTGGATTCCATGAAATGATAGATGGATAGGCAGACTAGTTTGTTACACGCAATGTTTAGCTGTACAGTAACCGAGACGCTATACAAAAACCAGGTCAAAATGGTTTTGAAAATTAACACGAAATGTGGACATACAAAAAACGGGGTACCACTGTAGTAGCATTTGTACAAATAGGAATCTGCCATCCTAAATATACCCCCTCACACCTGTAGTAATTCTGATCATTTCTCTCCATCACTTTTCCAGCTCCTGTGCTTAGTCGGAGAGGCTTTTGACAACTACAGCGACGACGTTTGCGGAGCTGTGGTCAACATCCGCACTAAAGGAGATAAAATCGCTGTTTGGACATCGAACTATGACAACCGTGAAGCTGTAACACACATAGGGTGAGGATATTCCCGTCTGCAGATTTGGAACTGCCAGCCAGTCCTTCTCATATTTTTTTCCCATCAACAGGAGAGTTTACAAGGAGCGCTTGAGGCTCCCTATGAAGATAACTATTGGCTACCAATCTCACTCTGACACAGCAACCAAGAGTGGCTCGACCACCAAAAACAAATATGTTGTTTGAGAAGTATGTTTACTTTTTTGCAAATACTGTGCGGAAGGCAATCCAAGACTACATACCAAATACCTGCCCAAGACTTGGACCACAGAATTAGCTGAGTTTCCATCTTCCAAAACAATAACACTTTGTTTACATGGATAGCAATATTTTGGTATTAACCGCCTTAATACACTGCCTCTGGAGGGGAAGTGCTACTTTTAAAAAGTAGACATGAAGTTTCGAAGTAGATGATGACATTGTAAACATGTTAACAGGAATATAAATTGAACATGTATAAGCATCCATCAAAATATGGTGGTAGGTTATTGCAGTTTATGTAAACAGCCCATACCATATTATATCACTGGTTTCTATTTAGAGTGGGTCAAAATCTTACGCTCAAATATGTACACCTTTTTTTTCTTTTTATAGTTGTAAACTATTCAAAGAAGAAACATAATATTTTCTACAGCACAAGTGGTTTGCTGTAATTGTGTAAGACCTTAAACCTTTGTAATTTATTCTATCACGTTGCCTGATTATCATTAAGTTGTGTGACATGGTTTTATGCTTTTTTGTTGCACGTGATATTTGTTGGGAAATATATTTAATTAATGACTGTTATTTGTTGAGTGTTAATGATTAAAATATAATTTTGCAATGGATTGTGTGTGTTTTTTTATTTTATTTATTTCTTGTGGTACACTATATCCACGCTAGTTGTGTAACCACATTCCGAGACCCCCTGCAAATAGTGGAAAAAACGTAAAAAATAGATCAGTGGTTCTCAACTAGTTTGGCTGTAGGACCCGTCATCTTTTTAATGACAAGCAGCGTTCCAAATTTTGGAAACGTTTTATCTCACATTTTTCAAACACTTTCTATTTAGTGGAAAAAGAGGACACTTTAAATTCTAAGTTATGTAAAATAAGTGTGCTAGCACAAAACAAGTTTGATAATTATTTCAGGAACATATTTTAATCAAACTTAAAATTATTTTAATACGGTAGGTTCTCAATGAAGAGTTCAGTTGAGTTTATCAAAGCTTTTATTTTGAAGTACTGTAAATCTGAACATAAATGAAGTATGTCAGAATGCAGCTGGGATAGGATCCAGCACTTCAGCGACCACGAGAGGGACAAGCGTTGAATGTTGAGAATGGCTGGAATTATAACTTACAGACATTTTTTGGTCGACATTCATCATAAACAAACTTTTTAAAGGGTTCATATTGTGCAAAACCAATGTTTCTTGCTTGTTGGCACCTTTGTTTTTGTATATTTGCCAACATTTTTAATTCATCCAGCCATCCATTTCTTAACGCTTGTCCCTTTCAGGCGGGCGGGTGTGGAGCCTATCCCAGCTGTCCAGGTACACCCTGGACAAGTCGCCAACTAATCACAACAATGGAAATATATGGTAAATATTTCTAAAACAATCCTGCCTTGTTCCAAACAAACTGATTGAGATTTGCTATATAAATGTGTTTGTCACAATGTGTTGCTGGTGACGAACCCCAAAATGCAGAGAAGGCAGGCTTGGTAAAAGAAAACATGGTTTAATGTCCAAAAGTAAAAATAAAGAAGAGACACAAACCAGGAACGGCCAAACTGGAAAACGGGAAACAGGATCCAGCAAACAGGAACTAGGAACAAAAAACAGCACGCTGCCAACAGCTACAGGATTCAGGTATAAACGACAAAACAGGTAGGAGCTACAACGACATGTATTACAATGACAAGTATTCATGACAATAATCCAGCGCAGAGTGGAGTACAGGGCAGGTCTAAATAGCAGCTGGCTGATTGACACCAGGTGTGGCCCAGTGCCAATCAGCCACAGCTGAGGGGAAAAAGCAGGGGAGATAATCAGGAAATAACCAAAATAAGAGCGCTGACAGGAAACAAAGACAAATGCAGAGGAAAAACTAAAACATGGCCAAACTGTCAGACAGGAAACAAAGACAAACGCAGAGGAAAAACTAAAACATGGCCAAACTGTCAGGGACAAGCCTGACAGTGTTACTGTTAAATCAATTTGTTATATAAATTATATCTCCATACATAATGGTTTTCCAGTTAACACTTGGTCAAGTACGCTGTTTTTATCTTCAAAATCAGTCCAAGGTGCTCTCTTATTGGTTCTAATAATCAGCACAGATCACTATACCCTTCTCCAGCATCAACTAAAGTAAAAAGTGCGTGCTTAACTTTTTAATGTACTTACTTGAACGCTGGGCCCAGCGAGACTTTGCCGGACATACAGTATAGTACGCAGCCTGGCTAATGGCCCTGCCTCCGCTTATGGGCAATAGAGGATTTAACCAAAACTATATTTAATCGCCCTACAATTTATGGCGCCCTACAATTTAACACGCCCTACAATTTATGGCGACAGTTGATCCAATGAATCAGTAAAACCAATAACAGAAGATACTGTGTACGACCATTTGTAATGACATATTAGTATGTAGCTGAGAGAGGCTATGTATAATGCTGTATGGTTGCAAATATTGTTTTAAATTCTGAGACAGATACAACACGTAGCGTGTATACTTTTAGCTTTATGGCCCTGAAGGGTGCTGTTCGAGAAAGCTAATAAACTGACCTTTGAGATGTGTTCATCTGATCGGTTCCAAGGATTCTTCACTTTCTCTCAAACTCTAGCTTGTACAATCCTCCGTTGTTTCCATTTTTAATTAAAAAAAAGTAGTTTATATAGTCCTAACTTACGCTTTGTCAGTATGGGAGCGTATTGCTAAAACTACAAACATAGCGGACGCAGCAAAGAAGCGATCCAGCCAATTGAAGAGGACTAAGGATAGACAAAGTCATGTGCATGTAAAAACGTCGCCCCCAAAATAACTCAAAAGAAAGAGGCTTCAAGATGGACCCCCATGGAGAGAACGATTTATTTTGTTTACAATATGTTAAAACTTTACAAGCACACATTTTTGCTCTAATGATCATACTTTCCAACCCTCCCGGATTTTCCGGGAGACTCCCGAAATTCAGCGCCTCTCCCGAAAACCTCCCGGGACAAATTTTCTCCCGAAATTCTCCCGATTTTCAGGCGGAGCTGGAGGCCGCGCCCCCTCCAGCTACATGCGGACCTGAGTGAGGATAGCCTTTTTTCACGTCCGTTTTCCCACGATATAAACGCGTGCCTGCCCAATCACGTTATTCCATGGCGTCCGGCATACCGCCGATGAGCATGGTGCAGATGGAGAAGATCTTCTCGGCGTCCGTGTTGGCGCACACGTTGCCAAAGCCGACGCTGGTCAGGCTGCTGAGGGTGAAGTAGAGCGCGGCGATGTACGAGCTGCGCACCGACGGGCCGCCGACCGTGTTGTTGACGTAGGGCATCTCCAGGTGTTTGCCCAGCTCATGGAGCCATCCTTGGGGAAGAGACGGGAGGACAACAGGGTGACAAGAACTAAATCATCCAGACTAGAGCTACATTGTATTATGTTTATCTTACCTAAAAATAAATATATTTATTAATTTTAAAAAAATAAATTTTTACTATATTTTGCTAAAAACATCAAAATTAATTGTATTTGTATTTTTTCTGACTCCTTATTACATCCAGCCATAGAATTATACATTATAATAAACATATTTGAAATTATAAATTTTAAATGATCATAATAATTCATTTAAAATGACCATATTTAATTATTAAAATAATTGCTTGTTTATCAACAACTTTAGCATTTTATTCATTACATTTTGAAGCTCCCAGAAGCCAAGTTATGTTATATTCCTTAAGATTTATTCATGCAAGTTTGAAGTATCAATTATCTAAACACAGTTTTGTTTGCATATTTTCAGGATATATATATATATATATATATATATATATATATATATATATATGAAATACTTGACTTGGTGAATTCTAGCTGTAAATATACTCCTCCCCTCTTAACCACGCCCCCAACCACGCCCCCCCCCGAACCCCCACCCCACCTCCCGAAATTGGAGGTCTCAAGGTTGGCAAGTATGCTAATTCAACCGTCAAAAAGGACTGGGAAGAAGCGGAGCGTGTCTGGGCCCACCCCTGTGCCACAAGCAGCATTCCAAAAAGGAAATGAAGCAACTGAACCCTACAAGAGCAAGCGCTTGGCGGCTTGGTAATGGAGACAATGAAAAACTCCATGAGGGAAGAAACCTCGGACACAACCCAGGCTCTTTGGGTGGGCCGTGTGTCTCGATCAGTTTGGTAGAGAAAGACAGAGTAGAGGGACAAAGGTCATGAAAGATAAATATAAAATACAAACCCCGTTTTCGTATGAGTTGGGAAAGTGTGTTAGATGTAAATATACCATATTTCCTTAAATTAGCGCCGGGGCGGTAATTAATTTAAAACCTCTTCTCACTCTGGCGCTTACCCAAGGCATGCGGTAAATTTAGGCCTGCGCTTATAAATTTGAGTGTGATGTAAGGATACCATCATGAAAAGCACATTTAATAAAAAAAACGTTATTATGGTCTTACCTTTACTTATAAATGAAGTCCATGCACAGCTCCTTCTGAACAAAAGCATCAGTAACTTGTTTATAGAAGTCTTCCTTATCTTTCTTCAGTTTTAAAAGTCTCTCTGTCTCGATGGAGATCTTCCTTTCAGTATTACCTCCTGCTTCGATTGAAAGTCCAGTTTAGAAAACTGTTTTATTTTAGATATGTAATCCTCCATGTTAAAAGTGCAAGCGAGAGGAAAAAATAAACGATCACTGCTAACTGTTGCTGCTTGTTGTCACTTCTTCTGCAGCCGAGTAGTCGCAAGAAGGATCACTAGCGCCCTCTACCACCAGGAGTCGGGAGTCATTTCATAACTCATATTTTACACACGCAGCTACGGTATATTAATAAAACATAGCTGCTTACTGTTCTTTTTAGCATATTCAATAGCTTGGACCTTAAATCCTACTGAATAGCTCTTTATCTTCTTTCCTTTATGAGATTTCAAATTATTGAAATCAGCCTCCTCCATTTTGAAAATGATGAGAGGTGAAGTGTCACTCGTGACGTGAAGAGTTTGACCCGGCGGAAATTCTAGACATGCGCTGATAAAAATAATATTTTGCGAAACGAGTTTGACCCGGCGGTAATTCTAGGCAGGCGCATACTATATACACGGCGGCAATTCAAGAAAATACGG
Source organism: Nerophis lumbriciformis (assembly GCF_033978685.3). Lineage (NCBI taxonomy): Eukaryota > Metazoa > Chordata > Actinopteri > Syngnathiformes > Syngnathidae > Nerophis > Nerophis lumbriciformis. The sequence goes on from NC_084576.2 coordinate 8,779,065, forward strand.
TGAACGGAATACAATGATTTGCAAATCATTTTCAACCCATATTCAGTTGAATATACTACAAGGACAACATATTTGATGTTCAAACTGATTAACATTTTTTGCAAATAATCATTAACTTTAGAATTTGATGCCAGCAACACATGACAAAGAAGTTGGGAAATGTGGAAATATATACTGATAAAGTTGAGGAATGTTCATCAAACACTTATTTGGAACATCCCACAGGTGTGCAGGCTAATTGGGAACAGGTGGGTGCCATGATTGGGTATAAAAACAGCTTCCCAAAAAATGCTCAGTCTTTCACAAGAAAGGATGGTGCGAGGTACACCCCTTTGTCCACAACTGCGTGAGCAAATAGTCATACAGTTTAAGAACAACGTTTCTCAAAGTGCAATTGCAAGAAATTTAGGGATTTCAACATCTACGGTCCATAATATCATCAAAAGATTCAGAGAATCTGGAGAAATCACTCCACGTAAGCGGCATAGCTTCGATCCCTCAGACGGCACTGTATCAAAAACTGACATCAATCTCTAAAGGATATCACCACATGGGCTCAGGAACACTTCAGAAAACCACTGTCACTAAATACAGTTGGTCGCTACATCTGTAAGTGCAAGTTAAAGCTCTACTATGCAAAGCGAAAGCCATTTATCAACAACATCCAGAAACGCCGCCAGCTTCTCTGGGCCCGAGATCATCTAAGATGGACTCATGCAAAGCGGAAAAGTGTTCTGTGGTCTGACGAGTCCACATTTCAAATAGTTTTTGGAAATATTCGACATCGTGACATGCGGACCAAAGGGGAAACGAACCATCCAGACTGTTATCGACGCAAAGTTCAAAAGCCAGCATCTGTGATGGTATGAGGGTGCATTAGTGCCCAAGGCATGGGTAACTTAGACATCTGTGAAGGTGTGATGTACCCGAGTCGTAGGATATTAAAATCTAATACAATTTTGCTAAAAACTAATATAAATATTAAGAACCCAATGCAGTGAGAGCAACCGTCCCAAAATAAGGAAAGATAATGATGCTGAGTTACAATTTATTACAATACAAATTAAAAAACAGTCAAGTTAATAACACTAAAAATACCAATTGGTAAACAAAATATGGTGAGGGTACAGCCACGACAAGCGTGGTCAGTGTCCTGGCTCCGCTCACTTCCACGGCGGCCTCCTGCATACAAATTAAAATCGGAGGCAGGCCACGGGGATAAAATAATTTAAAAACACGGAGACGCTCTCAGGGCTGACGTCACGCTTACACACAAGGCAGGGGAAACCCTGCCCCCTGCTGTAATTTCGCGTAAGCGTTTTGGGTACGCCCACCCTCCTCGCCAGTCTCCGGTCACTCGCGGGACCTACGTGGCCATACTTGTCCCGGCTCGCTCCGCCTCTTGGTCTCTCCTGGGGGTCACCGCAGGTCTCCGGGTCCCGATCGCTCCTGCTCACAGAACATATTGCGCCACATTAGTGCCAAAAATCCGAGCGCATAAAAACTGTTATCGCGCGCTGATTCTCCACTTCGTGCGCGCGCGCGACACCCTTTTGCGCGCGCGTGGTGCCTTTTTGCGCGCGCGCGGGGCCTTTCTGTGCGAGCGGGGTGCCTTTTTGCGCGCGCGCGGTGCCTTTCTGCGCGTGCGCGACGCCTTTCTGCGCGCTCTCTGTGTACTCCTGGCATCTCTCCTCGCGCTGTCATGTTTCTTTTTGGCACTTTGGGGGCGGGTATGCTTAGACGGCCCCTCCTTTCTGATTGGCTGTGAGCATTTTTCATATGACCAATGATTCTCCAGCGTAGCAACGTTGTAGCCATCTTACCTCGGACATCTAGCCTCAATCATTACATTGATGTCAATGGTACATGTACTAATTAAATTACCATAACTTGCTCGATTTTCGACCAATTTACAAACGGTTTGCCTTGTTACAAATCTTATTACATGTAGATATGACATAGGATGCTGTTCCTGTTGAAATTACCTCTTTCGCTTTAAAAAAAAAAGACTTATTTGTGCAACATAGTTGTGTAGGGTCAGTGTTAGTCAGTTCTCTGATTATTTTAAACTGTTTCAGAATACATTATTAAAAGCTATTTTTAACATTTTAAAAACAAAATTCAAAGATTATTTCATTAATTTTATGGCTGAATCAAAAGAAATTCCATAAATTAGAAAACAAATGTTCAAGAAGAAGTGAAAATATAAAATAATGTTATGGTTGGATGTTATTGCTGGTGGACCAGTTCTGGCTGAAAGATGTGATTATGGTGTTTGTTGTCTTATTATTTATTTGGGTCACATTTTGTATTACCCTGTATTGTGTTTATGTGGTATGAAATAACCTTCATCAGCGCGCGACATTTTTTTATCCACTTCTTCCTCCGTAAATCTTGATACATATTGACGATGACCTGCCCTGCTATACTTCTGATTGGCTCTGAGCATTTTTCAGCATTTTTCGCCTGACCAATCAGAAAGAAGGGGCCGTCCAAGCATACCCGCCCCCAAAGTGCCAAAAAGAAACATGACAGCGCGAGGAGAGATGCCAGGAGTACACAGAGAGCGCGCAGAAAGGCGTCGCGCGCGCGCAGAAAGACACCGCGCGCGCACAAAAAGGCACCGCGCGCGCAAAAAGGCACCATGCATGCGCAAAAGGGTGTCGCACGCGCACGAAGTGGAGAATCAGCGCGCGATAACAGTTTTTATGCGCTCGGATTTTTGGCACTAATGTGACGGCATAGTTCGCTCCGGTAGCCTGCGGGTCTGCTGGGTAGTCCTGGGGATTCCTTCCCAACCTGCGCGCGTTCACCCGGTCCTCCTTGTCAAGCCTGTCGATCCTCCTGGTCGCTGCTTTTTAAATGTGTGCAGCCCTAATGCTCCGCAAGTGCGTCTGATTTCAGGTGCCGTTCGATTGGGCACTTTGGTTGTCAGGGGCAACAAGCTAAAAGGGGCAACGTCTTAAAATGCCAACAAAGTCCACAAGGAATAGAAACATGCAATTAAAAATACAGTCAAAGTCCGCAAAGTGTAAAAACATGCAATTAAAAATACAATCAAAGTCTGCAACGTGTAAAAACATGCAATTAAAAACACAATCAAATTCCACAGCAATAAAACATGCAATTAAAATCCACAACAATAAAAACACTCAAAGACATGCATGGCAATGAAACAGAAAAAAAAAAAATCCCCTACTTGTGTCCCATCACAAAGGCACCATTAATGCTGAAAGGTACATACAGGTTTTGGAACAACATATGCTGCCATCTAAGCGCCGTCTTTTTCATGGACGCCCCTGCTTTTTTCGGCAAGACAATGCCAAGCCACATTCAGCACGTGTTACAACAGTGTGGCTTCGTAAAAAAAGAGTGCGGGTACTTTCCTGGCTCGCCTGCAGTCCAGACCTGTCTCCCATCAAAAATGTGTGGCACATTATGAAGCGTAAAATACGACAGCGGAGACCCCGGACTGTTGAACGACTGAAGCTCTACATAAAACAAGAATGGGAAAGAATTCCACTTTCAAAGCTTCAACAATTAGTTTCCTCAGTTCCAAATCGTTTATTGAGTGTTGTTAAAAGAAAAGGTGATGTAACACAGTGGTGAACATGTCCTTTCCCAACTACTTTGGCACGTGTTGCAGCCATGAAATTCTAAGTTAATTATTATTTGCAAAAAAAAAAATAAAGTTTATGAGTTTGAACATCAAATATCTTGTCTTTGTAGTGCATTCAATTGAATATGGGTTGAAAAGGAATTGCAAATCATTGTATTCCGTTTATATTTACATCTAACACAATTTCCCAACTCATATGGAAACAGGGTTTGTAATTCAAAAGAAGTAGGATGGAGCAGAGCCTATTTAATTACACCCCTGTCACATAAAGAACACCTGATAGTAATATCAGACACTTTACTTCAAATGATACAAGCCTATTGGGTGTTTAGCGTTACTCATTTCTGCAGCAGTCTAACTTTATAACAGTCACCAATGTGGTTAGCTAGCACTTTATGTTCACGGGAGGAAATAAACAAACCGCCATTATTTCTTTGGTCCAGGAACTTACTGTACCATTTATTCTGCGCATGCTCACAATACCATTTCAATGCACGCAGGAACATGACGTCACTGCGTAAGATATTCAACATGGCTTTGCTATTTATATTATTAAATGTGCTTAACACTCCCACTCAAAGACATGTTTATAGCTCTCTGTAATGGTAAACAAAACCCCCCAAAAATATATAACTCAAAAATAAAACTTTTTGGCATACTGGCAGTGTTAACACTTCAAAACACATGTACATCTGCCAGTTCACATCACTCTCCAAACAAATACCCCTTGAACTTCTCAAATTTAGCCTTTGTCACTGGCTTGGTAAAAACATCAGCTACCATGTTTGCAGTAGGGCAGTATTCTATAGAAATGTTCCCTTCCGTGTGTGCAGACTGTATAAAGGGCTACTTTATATCAACGTGTTTGCTCCTCTGTCTGCATACTGGGTTCTTAGATAAAGATGTTGCCCCCTGGTTGTCCTCATATATCTTGACTGGTAGATGCTGGTGACTACTATCTATTCCTTTAAGTAGTTGCACAAGGTACATACTCTCTTGAGTAGTGGTTGCTCGTGCCATATACTCAGCTTCACAGGTGGAGAGTGCCACCGTTGGCTGTTTCCTGCTCTTCCACGATATAACTGGACCATTCTCAGTCAAGCTGAAACAGTATGCAGTTGTGCTCCTCCTATCATTTTTATCAGCTGCCCAATCAGCATCACTATATCCCTCAAGCTGAAGGCTTTTCTCACATTTCTGGAAGTGTAGTTCTTGATCTATAGTACCCTTTAAGTACCTCAGTAGGTGCTTTGCTGTAGCCCAATGCTGCTGCTTTGGTTCTGCTAAGTGTTGTGATAGTTTTCGAGGTCGAGAAGTTCCGGCTAGATATAGTCGGACTTACTTCGACGCACAGCAAGGGCTCTGGAACCAGTTCTCTCGAGAGGGGCTGGACTCTCTTCCACTCTGGCGTTGCCGGCAATGAGAGGCGACGGGCTGGGGTGGCAATTCTTGTTGCTCCCCGGCTCAGAGCCTGCACGTTGGAGTTCAACCCGGTGGACGAGAGGGTAGCTTCCCTCCGCCTTCGGGTGGGGGGACGGGTCCTGACTGTGGTTTGCGCTTACGCGCCAAACGGCAGCTCAGAGTACCCACCCTTTTTGGATTCGCTCGAGGGAGTACTTGAGAGTGCTCCCTCGGGTGATTCCCTCGTTCTACTGGGGGACTTCAATGCTCATGTTGGCAGCGACAGTGAAACCTGGAGAGGCGTGATTGGGAAGAATGGCCACCCGGATCTGAACCTGAGTGGTGTTTTGTTATTGGACTTTTGTGCTCGTCACGGATTGTCAATAATGAACACCATGTTCGAACATAAAGGTGTCCATATGTGCACTTGGCACCAGGACACCCTAGGCCGCAGTTCCATGATCGACTTTGTAGTTGTGTCATCGGATTTGCGGCCTCATGTTTTGGACACTCGGGTGAAGAGAGGGGCGGAGCTTTCAACCGATCACCACCTGGTGGTGACTTGGCTGCGATGGTGGTTGAGGATGCCGGACAGACCTGGCAGGCCCAAACGCATTGTGAGGGTTTGCTGGGAACGTCTGGCAGAGTCTCCTGTCAGAGAGAGTTTCAATTCCCACCTCCGGAAGAACTTTGAACATGTCACGAGGGAGGTGCTGGACATTGAGTCCGAGTGGACCATGTTCCGCACCTCTATTGTCGAGGCTGCTGATTGGAGCTGTGGCCGCAAGGTAGTTGGTGCCTGTCGTGGCGGTAATCCTAGAACCCGTTGGTGGACACCGGCGGTGAGGGATGCCGTCAAGCTGAAGAAGGAGTCCTATCAGGTTCTTTTGGCTCATAGGACTACTGAGGCAGCGGACAGGTACCGACAGGCCAAGCGGTGTGCGGCTTCAGCGGTTGCGGAGGCAAAAACTCGGACATGGGAGGAGTTCGGGGAAGCCATGGAAAACGACTTCCGGACGGCTTCGAAGCGATTCTGGACCACCATCCGCTGCCTCAGGAAGGGGAAGCAGTGCACTATCAACACCGTGTATGGTGAGGATGGTGTTCTGCTGACCTCGACTGCGGATGTTGTGGATCGGTGGAGGGAATACTTCGAAGATCTCCTCAATCCCACCAACATGTCTTCCTATGAGGAAGCAGTGCCTGGGGAATCTGTGGTGGGCTCTTCTATTTCTGGGGCTGAGGTTGCTGAGGTAGTTAAAAAGCTCCTCGGTGGCAAGGCCCCGGGGGTGGATGAGATCCGCCCGGAGTTCCTTAAGGCTCTGGATGCTATGGGGCTGTTTTGGTTGACAAGACTCTGCAGCATCGCGTGGACATCGGGGGCGGTACCTCTGGATTGGCAGACCGGGGTGGTGGTTCCTCTCTTTAAGAAGGGGAACCGGAGGGTGTGTTCTAACTATCGTGGGATCACACTCCTCAGCCTTCCCGGTAAGGTCTATTCAGGTGTACTGGAGAGGAGGCTACGCCGGATAGTCGAACCTCGGATTCAGGAGGAACAGTGTGGTTTTCGTCCTGGTCGTGGAACTGTGGACCAGCTCTATATTCTCGGCAGGGTCCTTGAGGGTGCATGGGAGTTTGCCCAACCAGTCTACATGTGCTTTGTGGACTTGGAGAAGGCATTCGACCGTGTCCCTCGGGAAGTCCTGTGGGGAGTGCTCAGAGAGTATGGGGTATCGGACTGTCTGATTTTGGCGGTCCGCTCCCTGTATGATCAATGTCAGAGCTTGGTCCGCATTGCCGGCAGTAAGTCGGACACGTTTCCAGTGAGGGTTGGACTCCGCCAAGGCTGCCCTTTGTCACCGATTCTGTTCATAACTTTTATGGACAGAATTTCTAGGTGCAGTCAAGGCGTTGAGGGGATCCGGTTTGGTGGCTGCAGGATTAGGTCTCTGCTTTTTGCAGATGATGTGGTCCTGATGGCTTCATCTGGCCAGGATCTTCAGCTCTTGCTGGATCAGTTCGCAGCCGAGTGTGAAGCGACTGGGATGAGAATCAGCACCTCCAAGTCCGAGTCCATGGTTCTCGCCCGGAAAATGCCATCTTCGGGTTGGGGAGGAGACCCTGCCCCAAGTGGAGGAGTTCAAGTACCTCGGAGTCTTGTTCACAAGTGAGGGAAGAGTGGATCGTGAGATCGACAGGCGGATCGGTGCGGCGTCTTCAGTAATGCAGACGTGGTGAAGAAGGAGCTCTGTCATCCGGGGGGAGCTCAAAGTAAAGCCGCTGCTCCTCCACATCGAGAGGAGCCAGATGAGGTGGTTCGGGCATCTGGTCAGGATGCCACCCGATTGCCTCCCTCGAGAGGTGTTTAGGGCACGTCCGACCGGTAGGAGGCCACGGGGAAGACCCAGGACACGTTGGGAAGACTATGTCTCCCGGCTGGCCTGGGAACGCCTCGGGATCCCCCGGGAGGAGCTGGACGAAGTGGCTGGGGAGATGGAAGTCTGGGCTTCCCTGCTTAGGCTGCTGCCCCCGCGACCCGACCTCGGATAAGCGGAAGAAGATGGATGGATGGATGGGTTGTGATAGTTTATTAACAACCCAGCTCAAGTCAGGTCTAGTACATGTCATAATGTAGATCAAACTACCTACTATTTCTCTATATCCAGTTGAATCGATAACTTCACCCTCATTGTCAAAGTTTAACTTTTGCTCGCATTTGGTGTATCTCGGCTTGCATTCTGACATTCCAAATTTTGCTAACATCTTCTCTATGTGTTTCTTTTGAGTCATTTTGATCTCTCCTTCACTCTGTCTGAAATCAATAACCAGGAAGTGTTTAAGTGGACTTATGTCTTTCATCTTAAACCTTCTCTTCAACATTTCCTTTACATCACTGAGTATTATTGTTTATTATTGAATGGATCCCCATTAGCTGACGCCAAGGCGACTGCTAGTCTTCCTGGGGTCCATATAGGAGCATACAAAATTAAAATACAAAGAATACATACATTACCAGACATTATACAATGGAAAAATACAACATAAGATAAAAAGCTAGTTAAAACCAGTATTAAAAATTCATGTCATGTGGGCAGCTGCAATAGGTGTATCTTCAAAGCTGTCTTGAATGACAGTTTACTTTGTGAGAGATTAATGTGAGATGGCAACCGATTCCAGAATGATGTACATCTATACATGACTGTATGTTTGAGGAGATTGGTCCTGGGAGCAGGAAGTGCCAAATATCCATTGCTGGCATTCCTAGTGTCATGAATATGTGTGTTAGTTGATTTTAAAAACTGTTTGTAAAAGTAATCTGGTGATTGATCTAAAATGATAGTTCTAAAGAACATAATGAGACTACAGTGCATCTTTTGTTCAACAGACAACCATGACAGGCGTGAATGCATAAATGAAATATTAGTGCGCAAAGAACATTTAAGTACCAGTCTAGCCGCTCTGTTCTGAACAAGTTGCAGTTTGTTCAGGTCAGACTTAGTCGTAGCGGACCATATTATAGGACAGTAATGAAGATGACAGAAAACCAAGGACTGTATGACTTGAGCCATTGTTGAGGATGTCAAGAAGGTGGAGCACCTCCTGACCATGGCTATGACCATTTTCATTGAAATACCATCAATATGACCATGACAGTTGACTAATAGTCTAATAGCACACCAAGCAATTTTGCTTTTTTGACCTGCTCAATACGTATGTCTGACATTAAAATATGAAGCTGTGGGTCATCAACAAGCATATGCCTGGATCCAAAAAGAATGCTTTTTGTTTTGTCAATTTTCACAACAAGTTTACTATCATTTACCCAGCGTGACACTCTCTCTAGGTCCTGATTTAAGTTATTTTGTAGGTCATTTAAGGTAGAGGCAGTACTGTACATAGTTGTGAAATCTGCATACATAACCATATTGGTGTTTGTTGTAACACAGGGAAGATCATTAGTAAAAATAATAAAAAGTAAAGGACCCAAGCAGCTTCCTTGAGGCACGCCGCAGTAATTGTACTTGCGTTCGGATAGGCTACCATTAAAACACACTCTCTGTGATCTTCCTGATAGATAGCTCAACATCCAAAAAAGTGACATACTATTAAAACCATATTTTCTCAGTTTGGAGATCATTATGTTGTGATCTATGACATCGAATGCCGCACTAAAGTCAATCAGGACAGTACCAACCATCTTCGTGACAGCCAGTCATCAGTCAGCTGAGCTAGAGCAGTAGATGTTGAGTGACCTTGCCTATAAGCATGCTGGGAACCCGACATCAGTTTGTTGTAGGTAAAGTAATCTTGAATTTGTTTGAAAACAACTTTTTCCAACAATTTACTAAGAACAGGAAGTATGCTTATTGGTCTACTGTTTTTACCAGTAAAATCTTTATTTTTGTCCTTGGGTAGAGGGATGACCTTGGCCTCTTTCCAAACCCCAGGACACACTAAATATATGACAAATCGGAGTTGATACATGGCATGCCGCTATTCTTAACAATTTGCCATCTAGCATGTCCATCCCAGCAGGTTTATCAGATGGCATTGATAACAACAATTTCTCAATATCAGAACCACTAACTGGTACAAAATCGAACCTGCAGTTTTTACCCTTCATTATATGATTTTCAATTAATGTGCATGAGGAGGAGCCATCAGAACGCGTCATATTCACTCTCAGATTTTCCACCTTGTTTGTGAAGTAATTATTAAAATATGTGGCAATTTCCATTGGCTTAGTCAGGTAAGCTCCATCAACTTCTATATACGAATTTGTTTTATATGATGCTGATATTCCCATTATTTGATTTAAAATTTTCCACAATTGTTTTCCATCATGTCTAAAGTCATAGATCTTTGTCTGATAACATACCTTTTTATTACTTCTATTTATTTTAGTTACACAATTTCTTAATTTACGATAGGTCATCTCATCAGAAAGTAGACCAGAAGAGTCTGCCAACTTTTTAGCCTGGTTACGTTGCTTCATAAGTGCTTTGAGCTCATTCCCTAACCAGGGTGCGCCATTTGCCTTGACAGTTGTTTTCCTGACAGGAGCATGCTTATCTGCAATCTGCAAAAATAACTTCATGAATGTGCTCAAAGCAGCTTCGGGATCCTCCTCAAGTAAGTAAGGTGTTGCTACTCGCTGCTATGATTAGGTCATCCACCCATACTAACAGAATCACTTTCTCATTCTCAGATTCTCTGCTGTAGACACAATGATCAGCATCATTTTGTACAAAACCATTCTCTGTAAGGTGATCATGCAGTAACATGTTCCAGTTACGCCCGGACTGTTTTAAACCATAGAATGACTTATTGAGTTTACACACTATGTGTTCTCCTGTTTTTGACTTGACCTCAAAACCTTACGGTTGTTCCATATATACCTCACAGTCCATTGGAGCATGTAGGTAAGCAGTCTTTACATCCATTTGGTGTAGGGTAAGGTCCTCCTGTACAGCCACCTGCATCAATGCTCGGACAGAGGTCATGTTGGTTGTCGGTGAAAAGGTCTCTTTATAGTCAATCCCTTCCACTTGACCATAACCCTTTGCGACATATCTTGCTTTACAAGTCTCTAATTTATCCGGGCTCTCTTTCACTACATATACCCAGCGACCTCCCACTGCTTGTTTGCATCTTGGCAGTGGGGTCAGACTGAAAGTCTCATTCTCTGTCAAAGAGTTAATCTCCTCTTTCATTGCGTCAACCCACATTTTTGACTTCTTAGAGTCCATAGCCTCTGTAAATGTTTTAGGTACATCATATGCCACTCTTTAGAAATAATCTACATTCTCACTTTCGTCAATATTACACTCAGCTTTACACTGGTACTCTTTTAAGTATTCTGGAGCCATTTTCTCTCTTATAGGATACCTCTTTTCTCCCTGTTCTCTCTGAGTACTACCTTTCTGGGGCGACTTTGCCTCAGCAGTCTCCTCAACACTAGACTCTTTACTCTCATTAGGATGTCCCTAACCCTGCTTGACTACCTTTGGCCGTGCATCTTCATAATTCTCAATATCACTCCCCACATCACAATAACATACATCCATAAACGTGGATGCATATGAAAAAGTGCAATATATTTATCTGTACAGTAACCTATTTATTTATTTATATATGCACCTTATTGCTTTTTTATCCTGCATTACCATGAGCTAATGCGACAACATTTTGTTCTTATCTGTACTGTAAAGTTCAAATTTGAATGACAATAAAAAGGAAGTCGAAGTCAAAGTCGAATATGTCTGAGTCTGGCTATCTGCACTACCATTGGTGATGAATTTTACCAGCCTATGTTTTAGGACTTTTCTAGTGTCAGGATAATTCACGTTATATGCTGGACTATACTTGACTACAAATACCCCGTTTTCACACCTAGAATCCAGCTTTTTCTTATCCTGCTTATATACGTAGCATTCAGAGCCAAATATCTCCATGTTAGACAGGTTAGGTGTTATTCCTGTGAAAACACAATGAGGTGTCTGCTCTAGACGCTTACTGTAACACCTGTTGCAGATTTGAGCTGCTGTCTGTACAGCATACGTCCACAATTGCTTTGGGAGGTTACTCTCCAATAGCATGCATCGTGCCATTTCAAATAAGGTTCTCCAGTCTCTTTCGGCGGTTCCATTCTGATGAGGTGAGTAGGGTGCACTCGTCTCGTGCCTTACCCCGTTACTCCTAAGTAAAGACTGGAACTCCTGCCCGGTAAATTCTGTACCGTTATCAGACCTTATGCACTTTATCTTTCCATATGGAGCTACATCTGCTATGATTTTCTCTGTAGCTTTTGTTGTGTCACTCTACACTTTGACAAAGTATGGAAAAATCATCCTGCTGTAATCATGAGTAAATGCTATTGCATATCTGTATCCATCTTTATCTGCTGGCTCTGACATGTAGAGTTGGGTGTCATCAACATAACAGTGAAAGCTAACACCATATTTGCGTATGATGTCACCTAGTGGCAACAATTTTTTTCAAAGATTTTTGAGATAAAGGGAAGGTGGGACACTGTCCGGTAGTTTACCATGAGGTCAGGATCAAGGTTAGGTCTTTTGAGCAGAGGATGAATAACTGCTTTCTTGAATGCTCTAGGAACAGTGCCAGAGAAAAGTGATACGTTTATAATATTTAGCACTGATGGTCCTAATATTACAAACAGCTCCTTGATAAGTTTCCCAGGAAGTGGTTCAAGTAAACATGTTGTTTGTTTGGTCCCATTTACACGTCGTAGGAGTTCCTCTAATGTTATTTCAACAAAAAGATACGTTTTTGGAGGGCAATATCCGTCGTATTTACATTCGTATCTGTGTTAATAGAACCCAGTTGTAGCTGGGACGTGTTATCTTTAATCTCCTTTCTAATGAGTTAAATTTTCTCATTAAGGAAGTTCATAAAGTAATCTGCCTAGTGGGTGGAGCTACTGGGAGGAGTCCCTTGTTGGGTTAGCAATGCTACGGTACTGAACAAATATTTAGGATCGTTTTTATTGAGGCAAATGAGATTGGAGTAGTAATTAGTTTTAGCTAAGGTAAGCATGCGTTTATAAGTTATTAAACTATCACTCCATGCTTGGTGGAAAACATCAAGTTTAGTCGCACGCCATTTGCGTTCCAGCTTTCTACATGATAGTTTAAAAGCTCTAGTTTCTTCTGTAAACCATGGGGTACGCCTTTTAGGGGCCTTTTTTAGCTTTAGCAGTGGTATACTATCAATGGTGTCGCATGGCATCGTTAAAGTTGTTAGTGAAGTTATCGATCGAGCCCACATACTGTAATTTGGGAATGGTGCCATTACCGAAGGCAGTAGGCCAGCAAGAGTCATAGTTGTGACAGCATTATTGTTGTGGCTGCTAAAGCAGTGGTTATTATTATTATTAGCTTGTTGACAATGAGTCAGAACTTCGAATTTTAGAAGGTAATGATCGGACATTACTTTAGTGTACGGGAGTATCATAACTTTGGAGGCGTTGACACCCAGGACAAGGACTAGATCTATCGTTTTACCGTTGCGATGCGTGGGTTCATTTATCATTTGTGTAAGACCACAGCTATCAATTATAGTCTGGCGCGCCACGCACGGAGGGTCTGATGGGGTATTTATATGGATATTAAAATCCTCCATTATAATGATATTATCTGCGTGCATCAATAGCCCCAGGGGGGCGGTAGATAACAGCCAGGTAGAGAGATAGCGGTGTGACAGACCTCACAGTAAGCACCTCAAAGTATTTATACTGTATGTATTACTTAGGTTAGGGGTAAGGTTAAGGTTTTCATTGTATATTAGTGCAACCCCTACACCCCTTTTAAGGGGGTGTGCAATATGTGCATTCGTATAGTTAAGAGGAGATGCCTCGTTAAGCGGGAAAACAAAGTCTGATTTGAGCCAGGTTTGAGTCCATGGGCTCAGGGGCCGCATATCAAAATGTGCATGTTTTGTCAAAAAGTTCATCTGCAGGTTATATTCCTTTGAGACTGCATTTACTTAATTTTCTTAATTACCTTAGTTTCCAGCATGCATGTGCAGCTAGACACAGCCTCAGTTTTTTTTCCACTTCTTCCTTAGTTTGAGACTGAAAATATTAACATTGTGTATTTTACATAAATAAAACAGAAGGTTTAGTGTTAATTGCTCCTTGCACAAGCACACTGGTTGAAGACTTAAAATACTTCCCTGCTGTGAGATGTTATAAAATAACATTTCTGGTACATTTTGTGCTAATAAAAATAGCATTTTTTTCACATCTTTTTTTACACAATTTAGATTAGATTAGACTAGATTAGATTAGACTTCATTTTATTGTCATTCAAATTTGAATTTTACATTGCAGATAAGAACGAAATTTCGTTGCATTAGCTCACGGTAGTGCAGGATAAAAGAGCAATAAGGTGCAGATATAAATAAATAGATTACTGTACAGATAAATATATTGCACTTTTGCATATACATCCACGTTTATGGATGTATGATATATTGTCTTTATATTCCAGCGAGTTAATCCATTTTGGGAGGAAATTGAGGGGATTATTTTGATGCGTTCAAGAGTCTTACGGCCTGAGGGAAGAAGCTGTTACAGAACCTGGAGGATCTGCTACGGAGGCTGCGGAACCTCTTTCCAGAGTCCAGCAGTGAAAACAGTTCTTGGTGGGGGTGGGAGGAGTCTCTGCAGATTTTCTGAGCCCCGGTCAGGCAGCGGCTTTTTGCTATCTCCTGGATAGGAGGAAGAGGAGTCCTGATGATCTTTTCCGCCATCCTCACCACTCTCTGGAGAGACTTCCAGTCTGAGGCACTGCAGGCTCCAGTCCAGACAGAGATGCAGTTGGTCAGTAGGCTCTCTGTAGTGCCTCTGCAGAATGTGCTGAGAATGGGGGCAGGGAGCTGTGCTCTTTTCATCCGACGCAAAAAGTGCATGTGCCGCTGAGCTCTTTTTACAAGAGTGTGCAGGGACCAGGTCATATTGTCAGTTATCTGCACCCCCAGGAACCTGGTGCTGCTTACGATATCCACCGTTGATGAAGAGTGGAGTGTGGCTGGACTGGTGCTTCCTGAAGTCGACGATGATCTCCTTGGTCTTGTCGACGGTCAGGACCAGGTTGTTGGTTCTGCACCAGTCAACCAGATGTTTCACCTCCTCCCTGTAGCCCATGTTGTTGTTGTCACGAATGAGGCCCACTACTTGTACATATAGAACCGATAAATACCGGATTGATAAGGAATATTGATGTTGGTATCGGTATCAATAAAATCCCAACAATATACAATAGTTACAGTATAAGCATTTACCTCTCCTAAGTCTGCTGCACTGTTGATCATCATCGGCGGTCACTCAAAGCGAGTATGACGATCATCCTGGTAGAGGGGTATCCCTTTATGGAGGATGCCTGTGCGTGACTTTGTTTAATGTGGGGACACTGGTGCACAGACAGTCACCACACGATCCTTGACAGATTCGGATCAGGATCCGGTGGCATGGAGTCCAAGACAACTAGGGACCCTTTTCTGCTGCAGCCTTCATCCGCCATCTCAGCCGTTGTGACGCTCCATAGGGTTAGCAATCATCCTCCGCCTGTTCTACCGTTGAGGTCTTGGAACTGTAAGCTAACTGGCAAAACAGTTAATGACATTGATTGGCTGCCTTTGAGCTGCATGATCGTGCAATGACCTGGCATTTGCAGTTCATGTGTGGTGTTGACTTTTTATGTGGCCGAAAACACAAAAGCTGAGTCTAATGAGAGTGTCTGTTGGCGCAAGTGGTTTATGGTTGAACAGTTTCTTAAACTAGATCATATTAGTTCGTTGTTTGATTTCCTTACCTAATCCATTCCATAATTTAATTTCACATACCGATATACTAAGTGTTTTACGAGATTTTAGGTGTTGTACTTGTATACAAATGTTTCAAAATTACATTCGTGAGAGAGAAAGAGAGAGAGAGAGAGACAGAGAGAATGAGAGAGAAAAAGAGAGAGAGAGAGAGAGAGAGAGAGAGAGAGAGAGCGCTGCTGATATGACAGTTGACAGAATCGCTTTTGGCATGGTTTGTACTGCAGAAAATGACCAGTTTGGCTGGATAGTAGTTTTTTGCTAATGTATTTTTGACCAACAATAAAGTGTTCTGCTCAAAGTGACCGATGAACATCATGTCTTCCTCAAAGGGTCTAAACAGACATGACATACGCCATGCCTACGCATACATAGGTACATACGCACGCACGCACATAAAGTTAAAAAAAAGTACCACTCATAGTCACACACACTAGGTGTGGTGAAATTACCCTATGCATTTGACCCATCTCCTTGTTCCACCCCCTGGGAGGTGAGGGGAGCAGTGAGCAGCAGCGGTGGCTGTGCTCAGGAATCATTTTGGTGATTTAACCCCCAATTCCAACCCTTTATACTGAATACCAAGCAGGGAGGTAATGGGTCCCATTTTTATAGTCTTTGGTATGACTCGGTTTGAACTCACGACCTACCAATCTCAGGGCGGACACTCTAACCACAAGGCCACTGAGCAGGTTATACATACTGTATATACATACACAGATACATCATATATCCACACGCATATTCACTGTACAAACATACATACAGTACATACTGCTGGCTTCACTAGCCGTCTTCTCAACTCTCATTGGATCGGTTTGCAGCTAAGTGTGAAGCGACTGGGACGAGAACCAGCACCTCTAAGTTCTAGTCAATGGTTCCCGAGCAGAAATAGGTGGAGTGTGAGTTCCAAGTTGCGGACAAGATCCTGCCCCAAGTGGAGGAGTTCAAGGAACTTGGGGTCTTGTTCACAATTGAGAGATGAGTGGATTGTGAGATCGACAGAAGGATCGAGATGGCATCTGCAGTGATGCAGACGATGCATTGGTCCGATGTTGTGAAGAGGGAGCTGAGGCAAAGCTTTTAATTTACCAGTCAATCTACGTTCCTAGCCTCACCTAGGGTCATGAGCTTTGGGTTATGATTGAAAGAACAAGATTTTCCATACAACAAAATGAGTTTCCTTTGTAGGGTGGCGGTCTCTCCATTAGAGATTGGGTGAGAAGCTCTGTCATCCGGGAGGGGCTCAGAGTAAAATCGCTGCTTCTCCACATCAAAAGGAGCCAGATCAGGTGGCACAGGCATCCAGATGCCTCCCTGGGGAGATATCCAGGGCCAACCGATCGGAAGAGCCCACGGGCAAAACCCAGGACACATTGGACAAATTTAGTCTCGAAGTCGCTGGGTAGGGGGAAGTCTTGGCTTCTCTGCTTAGGCTGCGGTCTACGCGACCCCTGGATAAGCAGAAGAAGATGAATGGCTGGAAGATGAATGGCTTATTAAGATTATTGTTTAGAGAGAATGCACATTCTGAACTGAACTGACTAAACTGAGAATATATTCCACGTCTTTCCATTAAAAGCACCAGAGATTTGCAAAGTGATGGATGAAACCAGCTGACGGATCAGTAAAAGGTCTGGATTAGGTTTGCCGTCAGATGTAATATCATGCATTGTGTTATTCTTTGATTGTATTGGCATTTTACAAACTGTTTCACAAAAACGCCCTCTTCATTACTCGACACACCCCTCGAAGCCACTGCACATCACTACTATTATTGAATAATTTTTCAAAGATTTTAGAAAATTGTGGAAGTAAGGAAACCATTCTGTAAAGTGTAATCTGGTGTTTGTCTCTAGTCTTATAGATTAGTACTTTTGCTATTTTCATTTTGTTTGGGAATTTACCTGTTTGAAATGATACATTGCTGATGGACGTTAATGGTTCTGAGATCTCTTTGATCATCTTTTTTATCGTTTGCACATCGATTCCATCCACTATTTTTAGGATTTATATTTATTTAAAGTCTCAATTACTTCCAGTATTTTCTGTCGTGTCAGTGAGAAACATCTAGCTGGGATTCCTGTCTCATATCATAATGTGCAAGTCCTCAATTAACAAAGGATTTGGAATCTTTTCTTCCAGATTTGATCCAATATTTATACAGTAGTTATAGAAGCGTCCAACTACTTTGTTCATTATGTAATTTTTACATTTCCATCTGAGAAGTATTGATGGTAATTGTTCTTAGAACCAATCTTAATGATGCTATTTAGGATGCCCCATGTTGCTCTCATGTTGTTTTTGTTCCTGTCTAATAATTGACTACTATTATTTCCTGAGTATTTGTAAGATACTCTTACTTTGATCGTTGTTTTATTTTTTGTATGTGTTTTTCTTGTTACAAGTATCAATCCCTTTGTCATCCATGGTTGATTTGCTCATAAGTTAATGGTCTCAAATCAAATTTAGATAAATATTTGTAAGCTTCATATTCACCATTTCCACCGTACATAATTGTCCCATCTGTGTTTTCTTAAAGTCATAGGCGTTTTTCTATCAAAAGTTCAGAAACTTTAAGTTCCTGAAACCTTTATATTTATATAAAGGTTGCCATAGAGGTGTGTGGTTTGTGTTTCCACTACATTTCACAGTTCAGGATAATTTATACAAATCACTCTGATGATGTATGAGGGGTACAATATATTTCCACACTGATCCCATGTATATTGTTTCATATTTTTACCAAAGTGTACAGTATTTTCCGGACCATAGGGCGCTCCAGTTTATAAGGCGCACTGCCGATGAATGGTCTGGTTTCAATTTTTTTCATATATAAGGCGCACCGGATTATAGAGCGCATTAAAGGAGTCATATTATTATTTGTTTTCTAAATTGAAAACACTTCCTTGTGGTTACATTTCAGGTAATGTTTGTTCTTTGGTCAAAATGGTGCATAAATTATGTTTTACAGATCATCTTCAAGCTGCTTTCTGACAGTCGCTTCAAGATGCGCCGTTTAGTGGGCGGTCTTATTTACGTGGCTCACCTTCGGCAGCCTGTTCTCTCCGTCATCTTTGTTGTAGCGGTGTAGCGTGCAAGGACAAGGGTGGAAGAAGTGTCAAAAGATGGAGCTAACTGTTTTAATGACATTCAGACTTTACTTGAATCAATAACCAAGTAGCATCTCCTCATCCGGAAACAACAACACCGGAAATGTGTCCCGTGAAAAACCGTCCGACCGGAACTCCCTAATAACTAAAGTTCCTTGGGTGAATTATGTAAACTCACTACACCAGTATGTTTTAGCGCTTTCATGGCGAGTTTACTGACAGATATAAGTAAGAACTTTACGCTACTTTATATTAGAAATGGCAACAGCGGAGGATGAATGTCCCATAACAAGAAGATAGAGAAAACGGCGTCAGACGCACGCAAATTTTAGGACTTATGCAGATCCCAAAAACAGATCAGCAGGTAACAGAAGGTAAAAAAAAGTTTTATTTGCATAATATTGCGAAACAAAATGCCAGATAATATTTCTTACCTTATACACACAATATAATAATACTTGTATGTTGAAGCACAGTACAATCCATCAAGCGATGCAGCTTCATAGCTTACCAAAGTTGTACTAAAACATTTTGATAGATTTTTGAGCGCCGTGTTTAATGTTCTGTATTTTCAATGGAACATATAACATGTTAGTGTTGTTTACTCAGTCATATTGCAGTCTCCACATACACCAAACAAAATAGCTTCGAGGTCGGTAAGCACAACCAAAATTATTCCGTACATTAAACGCACCAGGTTATAAGGCGCACTGTGGAGTTTTGAGAAAATGAAAAGATTTATTTTATGAATTTTTTAAAATTTTTTAATTTTTATTTATCTATTTATTTATTTATTTATTTATTTATTTATTTATTTATTTTTGTCTTGTCTAGCTTCTCAGGCAAATCATATAGTTGATGTAGATGCCCATAACGGCTGTTCAGATTTACTTTACAAAAGAGAAGTGTAGGATACTTCTCTTGTTGCCTTATTTGTATTTGACTTTATTAAATGTATTTATATTATCATTTGGTGCAGCCGGGCCGGAGCAGGAAGAGAAAAAATAGAAAAAAAAGAAGACAGAGGGGGAAATTGTAGGGACAAGAGGGGGATTGGACAGAGAGACAAAAACAACAACAGCAAACACAACAACAACAATAGAGCAACATCAGCAAATATGACATGTACAAATATAATGGTAAAATTGATAGCAAATAAGCAGTTGGCGAAAATAAAGAATAATACAGAAATGACAATGAGTATTATTACACTACAAATGGAGCAATACAGATACCAATAGAAATAGCGCTATTGATAATGAATAATACCAATAATTTACCTTTATAACCTCGTCATGTCCGTTGTGTCCTGAGCAAGACACTTCACCCTTGCTCCTGATGGGTGCTGGTTAGCGCCTTGCATGGCAGCTCCCTCCATCAGTGTGTGAATGTGTGTGTGAATGGGTAAATGTGGAAGTAGTGTCAAAGCGCTTTGAGTACCTTGAAGGTAGAAAAGCGCTATACAAGTACAACCCATTTATTATTTATTTATTTATTATCAACAATACAGTTGTTCATATGCAACAATACATATACGTAATGATAACTTGAGATACGAAATAATGCAGAAAAATGGAGGGGGAGAAAGAGAAGCAACCTACATTAACCTTGTAGATTGTTATAGTAACCATAGGTTAAGCTTTGTCAGTGTGCCATGTGTTATACCCAGTATACCCTAGGGCAACAATGTTAATATATGTTTGATGAAACGTGATTATGTGCATGAGTGTACGTATGCATATGTACTTGTATATGTACAGTATGTGTATATGTATGTTTGTACAGTGAATGTATATGTACAGAATGTGTATATGTGTTTGTACAGTAAGTGTATATGTACAGGATGTGTATATGTATGTTTGTACAGTGAATGTATATGTACAGTATGTGTATATGTATGTCTGTACAGTGAATGTATATGTACAGTATGTGTATATGTATGTCTGTACAGTGAATGTATATGTACAGGATGTGTATGTGTATGTTTGTATAATGAATGTGCGTGTGGATGTACGAACTTTGAGTATGTAAATATGTACTGTATTTGTGTATGTATGTGGGAGCGTAGGTACCTATGTATGTGAGTATAAGTGAATTTTTATGTACAATATATTCGACTCCCAGTGAAAAGATTTTAAGTGTGCCTTATAGTCCGAAAAAATACGGTATATCATAGCTTTAACTTTAAACCCTTTCATTAAAAATGGTGGCGCATTTAAAAAATATTGTGCTTTTTTTATCCTGTATATCCTTTAATTTTTTAGGCAGCAGTTGATTAACAAAATATTTTCTTGAATGTATGAGTATGAGTAATGTATTTTAAATGGAGGAAAATACATTTCTTAGGGTCACTTGAAAAACGTTGATTTTAATTCAGGAATCTTATGAAAATAATATACGCCAACCCTCCCTGACTTTTCTCTGCATGTCTGCGATGGTTGTGTCGTCTGTTACGCGTCTGCTTATTTCCTCTTCATCGCAGCCTCGTTAATATTTAAAAAAGCAATCAAGACCTGAATAAAAGTCATTTAAGTATGGATTTTACTGTCTGCCAGCCTGCACACTGCCTCTAAGAGTATTGTTCAACTGTGGCAGCTTCCCAATTTAAAGGAATACAAATTAATCAAGGCAGTGACAAAGAAACATGTCTAGCGGTATGTAAGCATACAAATGCTACACTATTTTTAAGTCAACACCAAGTAAAATGTTTTTCCATATTTTAAGTAAAACATGTACAGTGCATCCGGAAAGTATTCACAGCGCTTCACTTTTTCCACATTTGATTACTTTCCAAAACAAAATTTAAAAAATGTTCTCTTACACGAAACACCTCATAATGATACAATGAAAAAAGTATTTTTGAAACGTTTGAAAATGTATGCAAAACAAACAAACAGAAAAATAGGCAAAAGGTGAATACTTTCATTGCTTTCTTTGAGCTTTGGGTTTTGACCGAAAGGACAAGATGACGAGTACAAGCAGTCAAAATTAGTTTCCTCTGTCGGGTGTAGGGATGGGAATTGATACGATTTTTCCAGTTCAGATTCCACTTTCGATTCTGCTTAACGATTCGATTCTTTATCGGTTCGCTTATCGATTCTTATTTGGGGAAAAAAAGATAACACGCAGATGGATTAGCATCAATTTTGTTGAGTTTGGAGCTAACATGACCTCACAAAGCCAACAGTGAAGTCTTAAGACGCAAAATAGCATCGATAAAAATTAAAAAAAAAAAAAATCTAACAAAATAAAACGAGGAAATGACACAGAATGTTACATTTCGTACAGGGCTGGTTCTCGGCAGGTATATATGAGGGGACAGTCAGAAATATGAAGGGGGCACCATTTGTACATGTTGTTACATCATGCTCCAGCACTAATACACTAACATTGCTTTCTTCATTGAATTTGGCTGTTAGCTACAGTATGGGCCTGATTTCCTAAGATCCAAATATCCCGCGCTAAACAGCTTGAGCAATCTATAAAATAGCGTGTAGTATTAGTGGGCGTGTTGCGTGTGATCTACTAAGGCCCAAACCCAATACACCCACTCACTCACTACCACTCATACTTGCCAACCTTCCCGGATTTTCCGGGAGACTCCCGAAATTCAGCGCCTCTCCCGAAAACCAAATTTTCTCCCTAAAATCTCCCGAAATTCAGGCCGAGCTGGAGGCCACGCCCCCTTCAGCTCCATGCGGACCTGATCTGTTTTCACGTCCGCTTTCCCACAATATAAACAGCGTGCCTGCCCAATCACGTTATAACTGTAGAATGATCGAGGGCGAGTTCTTGGTTTCTTATGTGGGTTTATTGGTAGGCAGTTTCTCTAACGTCCTCCCAGCGCGGTAACAACACACAACAACAGCAGTCACGTTTCCGTCTACCGTAAAGCAGTTCGTCTGCCGTAAACAGCAATGTTGTGACACTCTTAACAGGACAATACTGCCATCTATGTCACGGCCCAGACGCACACCAGTGCGCAATCATCTGGGAGCCGCGCTGAGCGCACCTCCAAGCGCGCTCGTGCGCGCGTCACTCAAGCTGCTGCGTTCCATCTTCAATCAACACACCCTGATGAGAGGGATGACTACTTAAACAACCGCCACCCGAGATCCTTTGCCAGAACGTAGCAATCTGTACATCGTACCCTCCCTGTGTGCGTCCCCGAGTCACGCAGTGTGTCGTGTGCTTCTGGATCTTCCTTGTCTTCCTCGTGCTTCCTGGTTCTCGACTCCTCGCTCGCCCCCGGACTACGACGACTCGCTCCTGCCTCCCGACCACGCTTCCGCCCCTGGACAAGCCCTGCCTGCCTTGCCCCTGTCTGACAGCACCGCTCCTCTCAACACGCTCCTCCAACACTTACGGTAAAACCCTCAAGTTAAATTCTACACATAGTCTGACACCCATTTCCTGTTTGGTTACATACACATCTAATATATACATATATTGATATATAATATATAATATAATATCATATAATGGCAGCACGGTGGAAGAGGGGTTAGTGCATCTGCCTCACAATACGAAGGTCCTGAGTAGTCTTGGGTTCAATCCCGGGCTCGGGATCTTTCTGTGTAGAGTTTGCATGTTCTCCCCGTGACTGCGTGGGTTCCCTCCGGGTACTCCGGCTTCCTCCCACCTCCAAAGACATGCACCTGGGGATAATTTGATTGGCAACACTAAATTGGCCCTAGTGTGTGAATGTGAGTGTGAATGTTGTCTGTCTATCTGTGTTGGCCCTGCGATGAGGTGGCGACTTGTCCAGGGTGTACCCCGCCTTCCGCCCGATTGTAGCTGAGATAGGCTCCAGCGACCCCCGCGACCCCAAAAGGGAATAAGCAGTAGAAAATGGATGGATGGAATATCATATCATATATTATGCAATACTATATAATATGACACACGAATGCGCCATGACCTCGGCTCAGCAACGTCACCGCCGCACAGCAGCACATGTGGATGAAAAAAACTAAGGGTGATTTCCAAAGGCAGTAGTACTTAGACTTAGACTTAGACTTCCTTTTTATTGTCATTCAAATTTGAACTTTACAGCACAGATAAGAACGAAATTTCATTACATAAGCTCATGGTAGTGCAGGATAAAAAAGCAATAAGGTGCATATATAAATAAATAAAAAATATATAAATAATATATAAATATATATATAAAATAAATAAATAAATATAAATATATATAAATAAATAAATAGATTACTGTACAGATAAATATATTGCACTTTTTCACATGCGTCCACGTTTATGGATATATGTTATATTGTCTTTTTTATTCCAGCGAGTTAATCCATTTTGGGGGGAGTTGAGGGGATAATTTAATTATGATGCGTTTAAGAGTCTTACGGCTTGAGGGAAGAAGCTGTTACAGAACCTGGAGGTTCTGCTTCGGAGGCTGCGGAACCTCTTACTAGAGTCCAGCAGTGAAAACAGTCCTTGGTGGGGGTGGGAGGAATCTTTGCAGATTTTCTGAGCCCTGCTCAGGCAGCGGCTTTTTGCGATCTCCTGGATAGGAGGAAGAGGAGTCCTGATGATCTTTTCCGCTGTCCTCACCACTCTCTGGAGAGACTTCCAGTCTGAGGTATTGCAGGCTCCAGTCCAGACAGAGATGCTGTTGGTCAGCAGGCTCTCTATAGTGCTTATGTAGAATGTGGTGAGAATGGGGGTAGGGAGCTGTGCTCTTTTCATCCGACGCAAAGAGTGCATGCGCAGCTGAGCTCGTTTTACAAGAGCTCCAGTGTGTAGGGACCAGGTTATATTGTCAGTTATCTGCACCCCCAGGATCTTGGTGCTGCTTACTGTCTCCACCGCTGTGCCGTTAATAAAGTAAATTTAGTTGACTTGACTTGACTTGACTGGTTCTCCAACGCCTTCTGCCCCGTCGTTCTATGCTGCCGCCCTTTTACACACTGGGAGGAGATTATATAATTGTGCCCAGGTGGGCGATCCACGCAGCGCTTTAAGTACCTTGAAGGTAGAAAAGCGCTATACAAGTTTGACCCATTTACCATTTACCTGACATTTGTTTCGCCGCTGGCCCGCCGACCACGCCTCCTCGCCACCATCTCGGGGTCGGCTCCGACGTGCCCTGCCTCGCTGTCGGTCTGCCGGCCACGCCTCCTCACAGCCCACTGCCCCTACATGCAAAGAGCCATTGGGACACCACTACCTTCACGGGAACGCGCAAAATGTAGGGATAGGGCTAAAACGTAGGGTGAAAGGGTGTATTGGGATTGGGCCTAATACTGTGTACACTTATTTAAATGAGTATTTTGCATGTGCGGGGCATCACCACTGAGACACTATCATTCATGCTCCTGCCTGTGGCGTTTTGTTGTTTTCAAACACGGAGGAGACGAGTACCACTTTTTTGGGCATTGTAGAATCAGTAGAATCAGTGCATCTTGACACCATTTTTTATTTTTATTTATTTTTTTAAATCTGCCGAAGGTGCATTGGAGCGAGGCTGCACTTACTCCGCTCAATAAGCAAAAAATGCTTACCTCAATAATTTTTTTTTCACATAAATATTTAATGATATATATTTATGTGAAAAATAAGAACGTTATTACAAAAAAATACTAAAGGACAGCAAATCGCATTAATTTAATTTTTTTTAATCAGCCCTTAGGTCCTCTAGCAGTTTCAAATGATGCTGCTGAATAGACGACATGTCGAATATTTTTTTTATTTCTGACCATCCAAAAATGTTGACACACACACCAAGGACGAAGGATTCTCATCTGCCCATCGTGCAGCACAAGCACTGATCCTGCAGCCGTGTGTGGAACTGTCACTTTGCAAAGTTACTAATTAAAATACAAAATAGTGCTCGCAAAATGGTGATGAGTGTTGATGAATCACATTGCGTGTGATAGATAAAAATATATTTGCAGGGCGTTTTAATGATCAGCATTTATTTTGCATATTATTGAAGACAGGGACACAAAATGGATTGCACGCCTTATTCTGCTCATTTAACAGACACAATTCACTTTGCACATGTTTAGTAGATCAGCTTTGCGTGCGCTATCAGGTTTGCGCGTGCTTTAGTCAGTGGTGAGCAAGCCTTTTGTAAAATGTAGTAAGCTAAGCTACAAGTTACACTTGATTAAATGTAGCTAAGCTACAGGTGAAGCTATCCCCAGAGAATTGTAGCAAGTTACACAACAAAAGCAGCTTGCGACATTAAAGCTACATTATATAAATATGAAAGTGAATGTACAACTTTCCACCAAACAAGAGAACAAATGCTCAACTTGATTGTATATTAAAATAAACACTAGTAAGAAACATGCCTTTTGTTTGGCTTCTTAACATTTCTTCTAACGTGCGTACCATGTACAAAATGAAGGCAAAAACGCAGGAAACAAAAAAATAAAAGGCAGTGAAACAATAATAATGATAAATAAACACAATCATATTTATTCTAATGGAGAATTTTCAGCACAGGATAAATGACTATTTTAACAGAAACCATCCATCCATTCATCTTCTTCCACTTATCCGAGGTCGGGTCGTGTGGGCAGCAGCCTAAGCAGGAAAGCCCAGACTTCCCTCTCCCCAGCCACTTCGTCCAGCTCCTCCCGGGGGATCCCGAGGCGTTCCCAGGCCAGCCAGGAGACATAGTCTTCCCAACGTGTCCTGGGTCTTCCCCGTGGCCTCCTACCGGTCGGACGTGCCCTAAACACCTCCCGAGGGAGGCGATCGGGTGGCATCCTGACCAGATGCCCGAACCACCTCATCTGGCTCCTCTCGATGTAGAGGAGCAGCGGCTTTACTTTGAGCTCCCCCCGGATGACAGAGCTTCTCACCCTATCTCTAAGGGAGAGCCCTGCCACCCGGCGGAGGAAACTCATTTCGGCGGCTTGTACCGGTGATCTTGTCCTTTCGGTCATAACCCAAAGCTCATGACCATAGGTGAGGATGGGAACGTAGATCGACCGGTAAATCGAGAGCTTTGCCTTCCGGCTCAGCTCCTTCTTCACCACAACGGATCGATACAGCGTCCACATTACTGAAGATGCCGCACCGATCCGCCTGTCGATCTCGCGATCCACTCTTCCCGCACTCGTGAACAAGACTCTGAGGTACTTGAACTCCTCCACTTGGGGCAGGGTCTCCTCCCCAACCCGGAGATGGCACTCCACCCTTTTCCGGGCGAGAACCATGGACTCGGACTTGGAGGTGCTGATTCCCATCCCAGTCGCTTCACACTCGGCTGCAAACCGATCCAGCGAGAGCTGAAGATCCTGGCCAGATGAAGCCATCAGGACCACATCATCTGCAAAAAGCAGAGACCTAATCCTGCAGCCACCAAACCGGATCCCCTCAACGCCTTGACTGCGCCTAGGAATTCTGTCCATAAAAGTTATGAACAGAATCGGTGACAAAGGGCAGCCTTGGCAGAGTCCAACCCTCACTGGAAACGTGTCCGACTTACTGCTGGCAATGCGGACCAAGCTCTGACACTGATCATACAGGGAGCGGACCGCCAAAATCAGACAGTCCGATACCCCATACTCTCTGAGCACTCCCCACAGGACTTCCCGAGGGACACGGTCGAATGCCTTCTCCAAGTCCACAAAGCACATGTAGACTGGTTGGGCAAACTCCCATGCACCCTCAAGGACCCTGCCAAGAGTATAGAGCTGGTCCACAGTTCCACAACCAGGACGAAAACCACACTGTTCCTCCTGAATCCGAGGTTCGACTATCCGGCGTAGCCTCCTCTCCAGTACACCTGAATAGACCTTACCGGGAAGGCTGAGGAGTGTGATCCCACGATAGTTAGAACACACCCTCCGGTTCCCCTTCTTAAAGAGAGGAACCACCACCCAGGTCTGCCAATCCAGAGGCACCGCCCCCGATGTCCACGCAATGCTGCAGTCTTGTCAACCAAGACAGCCCCACAGCATCCGGAGCCTTAAGGAACTCCGGGCAGATCTCATCCACCCCCGGGGCCCTGCCACCGAGGAGCTTTTTAACGACCTCAGCAACCTCAGCCCCAGAAATAGAAGAGCCCACCACAGATTCCCCAGGCACTGCTTCCTCATAGGAAGACGTGTTGGTGGGATTGAGGAGGTCTTCGAAGTATTCTCTCCACCGATCCACAACATCCGCAGTCGAGGTCAGCAGAACACCATCCTCACCATACACGGTGTTGATAGTGCACTGCTTCCCCTTCCCGAGGCGGCGGATGGTGGTCCAGAATCGCTTCGAAGCCGTCCGGAAGTCGTTTTCCATGGCTTCCCCGAACTCCTCCCATGTCCGAGTTTTTGCCTCCGCAACCGCTGAAGCCGCACACCGCTTGGCCTGTCGGTACCTGTCCGCTGCCTCAGGAGTCCTATGAGCCAAAAGAACCCGATAGGACTCCTTCTTCAGCTTGACGGCATCCCTCACCGCCGGTGTCCACCAACGGGTTCTAGGATTACCGCCACGACAGGCACCAACTACCTTGCGGCCACAGCTCCAATCAGCTGCCTCGACAATAGAGGTGCGGAACATGGTCCATTCGGACTCAATGTCCAGCACCTCCCTCGTGACATGTTCAAAGTTCATCCGGAGGTGGGAATTGAAACTCTCTCTGACAGGAGACTCTGCCAGACGTTCCCAGCAAACCCTCACAATGCGTTTGGGCCTGCCAGGTCTGTCCGGCATCCTCCCCCACCATCGCAGCCAAGTCACCACCAGGTGGTGATTGGTTGAAAGCTCCGCCCCTCTCTTCACCCGAGTGTCCAAAACATGAGGCCGCAAATCCGATGACACAACTACAAAGTCGATCATGGAACTGCGGCATAGGGTGTCCTGGTGCCGAGTGCACATATGGACACCCTAATGTTTGAACATGGTGTTCATTATGGACAATCTGTGACGGGCACAGAAGTCCAATAACAAAACACCACTCGGGTTCAGATCCGGGCGGCCATTTTTCCCAATCACGCCTCTCCAGGTTTTACTGTCGCTGCCAACATGAGCATTGAAGTCCCCCAGTAGAACGAGGGAATCACCCGTTAACAGAAACCACATTGGTAAAATGACAATAAAATGGCCAAAGGAACAAAATATTGGTCTCTCAAAAGAGACATTAAATAGGAACTGTATTTTTTGGGGAATTTTGCCTCTAGTTCACAATCACTATGAAAGATATGGCGACGAATGGATTTAAAAAAAAAAATGCATTTCAACTTATACGTAAGTAAAAGTAAGCTTACAGCGCAACTAAAGGAACGGTCCTCTATTTCTCCCATGAAACCCAACATATAACCATCCCAAAACAGCCAAAAATACTCTAATTTACATTTTGTGACTTGAAGATTAACAAGTATTAGGGATATTGTCATTATAAGCGCTAATGTAGTGGAAAATGTCCAAATCTTAAACAGGAACAAAAGAGAATTTGTTACAAGATTTTATTCACTCATAAGCAGATGGTACAAAGTTGGATTGAATTGCTATGATTACAGACAATGTCTCCGGAGACGTTGGATGGTGCCTCTTGTGAAGGAATTCAGAGAAAGCCCACCCCAGAGTCGGTCCACAGCAGTTATATAAGCTCCCTGTGGTCTGAGTCCAGCATAACAACATCTTATGTAACTGTGCAATGTCCAAACATCACCCCACAAAAGAACTAGTACTTGGTCAGGGTGACCTGACCTGACATGTCATGTTCTTCCTAATGTATATAGGTGAAAGTTACCCAAAACAGATTTTTGCCAGCACACTAACACAGACAAACTATTTATAGCGGCAACGTGATCACCAGTTTATGCTGCTATCATCGAGTGGTCAGCTGTTTCCTCGCTTTCCTGCTTCTTGGAAGTTTATTCTGGACTCTTACTATTATGTTGGATCCACTATGGACTGGACTCTCACAATATTATGTCAGACCCACTCGACATCCATTGCTTTCGGTCTCCCCTAGAGGGGGGGGGTTACCCACATATGCGGTCCTCTCCAAGGTTTCTCATAGTCATTCACATCGACGTCCCACTGGGGTGAGTTTTTCCTTGCCCGTGTGTGGGCTTTGTGCCGAGGATGTCGTTGTGGCTTGTGCAGCCCTTTGAGACACTTGTGATTTAGGGCTAATAAAGATTGATTGATTGATTGATATTCTAGATCATAAATCATGCATCTCACCTGGATGGAAGTACTATTTAAACGGGAATATAACACAATTCTATCAGTCGGCATCCTAATGACAGCAGACATTGTACAGTAAGTAATATTTTATCATGTTTGTTTGCTCTCATGAAGTCTGCAGTGAGCAGTAATCAGTTATGTTGTTAGGGAAGAAAAAAAAGCATACTTTGTGATGTATTTTTTTAATTAATGCGGTCTTATTATACATGTGCCTGTTACTACATTACATATATACAGTGTTGGGACTAACGCGTTACAAAGTAACGCGTTACTGTAACGCCGTTAGTTTCGGCGGTAACTAGTAATCTAACGCGTTATTTTTTTTTATTCAGTAATTTAGTTACCGTTACTACATGATGCGTTACTGCGTTATTTTACGTTACTTTTGATGTAGTATCGGCTAGAAACAGAAGCGCTGCGGTGCCGTTCTTCTGAATCTTCCTCTGTCACAAGCCGGAGAGAAGAAAAGAGGCGCGGTCTATGTGTGTGTGTGTGTGTGTGTGGGGGGAGGTTTGATCCGCGGTTTGATATATGAAACAAAAAAAAAAGTTGTTGGCACGTTCAGTCCACACACAGCGTGGTCATGGCGAGCGCAATAACGGAGGAGCTTGAACGCCCAGCGCCATTGAATCGGTGTGTTTATAAGTGCAGATTCGGTTGTGCAAAACGAGGGTTTTAAACACATGCTGAACGTGCTTGAACCACGTTACGACATCCCGTCGCGCACCCACTTAAGCAATACGATTGTGCCAGATCTTTATGAGCAGGAGAAGAAAAAAGTTGTGGATGAACTATCCCGAGCATCATCTGTTGCGCTCATGACAGACGGGTGGACGTCCAGCGGAACTATAAGCGCTCACTTCATCACAGCAGACTGGGAGATGAGAAGACACGCCCCCTCTACGAGAGTCACCTTGCGCAGGTACTGACACAAGCAGTGGAGGAATGGAAGATAAAGATATCCCAGTCACACGGGATAATGCCAAAAATCAAATAATTACAGAGAATGAGGCAGGACTGGGACCACAGATAGGTGCTTTGCACATGTAGTGAATTTGGCATCACAGAAGGGAATCTCAGTCAATAGGATGGAGCGCCTCTTTGGGAGGATCAGGAAGGTTTCTTACTTCCACCCAAGCACAACAGCTGCTCATGTGCTTAAGACAAAGCAAGAAATGCTAAAGCTGCCTGCTCATACATGATGTCCCAACGAGGTGGAACTCCACTTATGATATGTTGGAGCAGCAGGCAGCTATATACTCTGCATTGACCCACAACACCCTGAAGACAAATGTCACCCTGTCTGATGATGATGTGAGAGTGGCAGATGAGGTCCTCTAGGTGCTTAAACCCCTCAAAAGTGTTACATCTCTACTGAGCACTGAAACTTCACCATGTGTGTCAATGATCCTGCCACTGAAAACAAGGATTCTACAATCCATGGCTCCAAGTGTGGAAGACAGCAGCATCACTCCAGATGTCAGGCTTTATTTCACTACCTATGTTTCAAGGAAGATGATGTTTCTTCTTATGTTGCACTTAAACTTGTTTTTTATTAATGGTCATTGGTCCAAGTTTAAAGAAAGGAGGAATGCCTTTTTATGTTGCACTGTTTTTCATTAATTATGTTAAAAGGAAAATAAAAATGCATGTCAAGTTGATCAACAGATTGTATTATTCTCCAGTGCAATAACAGTACTGAAATGAAGGCAAAAAGGGCATTAATGGGAGCTTTAAAAAAAAAAGAAGAAAAAAATAAGTAACTAAATAATTACTTTTCACAGTAACGCATTACTTTTTGGTGTAAGTAACTGAGTTAGTAACTGAGTTACTTTTGAAATAAAGTAACTAGTAACTGTAACTAGTTACTGGTTTTCAGTAACTAACCCAACACTGCATATATACTTACATCATGTTTATAATGTCAGGACGTGGACTTTGATGCAGCTTACAGCGAGGATTTCGCAGCTCGCTGTGAGGAATGTTTTCCCGTGGTGCAAAGGGACTTGACTGGACACGGCTTGTAGGTAAATACATGATTTAATCTTTCTATACAAAAAAGGGTACAAACAAAAAGCGCTCACAGCGGAGGCACAGAACTTAACGCAGGGAACAAAACTAACACTAAGACAGGAACTATGGACATGAAACAAAACTACACTTGCTGTGACGTGAAACTAGCATGAAACTATGACATGGAATACAAGCATCAAACTGTCACGAAAAGATCATGAAAAGAATGTCAATAGAGCACGAACAAAGTCATCGGAGTAATGTCATGAAGTGAGCAATGTCGCCAGGCCGACTACCTGGCAACTACAGGCTTAATTAATAATGTCTTGATTAAGACAGGTGCATGTGTCCAAATGAGTCAGGTGCGTGAGTCACATGAGGACAGGTGAAATAATCGGTCCTCATGGTGACAAAACAAACAAGAGTGCACACACAGGAACTAAAAGAGTCCAAAAACCAACAGAATATAACCAAACAAAATATGACCACAGAACATGACATATAAAACCTTAATGGAGGTGTTTAGATGTTTTTTAAGGGCTTTATCGGCAGAATAGAGCCACTCACACAGGATCTATTGTCAGCGGACATTTGATCGCATTTATTTAATATTTACATAACATCAAAAAAATACATCTGTCGTCATGTCTTTCAAAATGATTGTGAACGATAGGCAAAATTCCAAAAAAAATGCACTTTGCCTTTAACAAACTCCATCTTTACATGAACGGAAATCAATAAAAGTGAACATATTTAAAGTAAACATATTTTCCTGACTGTGGAACGGAGTCAAACAAAATTAAATTCCTCCCCAACGTTTACATTTTAAGTTATTACACAGGTAATAATGTTGATGTAACTGAGAGTGTAGATATGGAACCAAATGGTCACAAGAAGGGTCCATTACTATTAATTGTCATTTAGCAGGAGACATCCTACCACTCCCTCTGGGGGTCCCCACACCCCACTGTATGTATTTATTTTAGTGTGTCTTTTCTTTGGCCCACCCCTAAATTGATGTTCGTTTTCTCTGCTTGACATACAAACAATGTGTGTTGTTTGGGAACAGTTGATAATAGTTATGTGCAGTAAAACTTTTAACTCAGCTCAACTTAAAGTGTGTTCTTAAATTTGTGTTCCATGTCTTCCACGTTGAGAGCAGTTTTGATTTGGGCTTACATGGTAACCAACTAAAATGAATGTGTTGGCCATTGTTTTATCAAGACGCATACATTTGTCCAAATGTGGCCAAGTAGACGCATTCTGGGTTCCTGGACGTCGTCTACATCGCTAAAAGAAAAATCTTAGCAAGAGAATCCCTCTGCCATCTTCCACTAGTTTTTTTTAAATATATAAATCGCCCGCTTGAATATTCCCTCTTCTCTTTTCCGACTCTCGTCGTCATTTGGGATGTGCGTGTCTGCTGTGATTTATCTTCCTGGTTCCATGACCCACCCTATTTTGCCTCTGATTGGCCTGTCCGTAATGTTTTGCTCTAATCTTAACCAATCGTGACTCATCATTGTAAATCAACCAATTAATCATGGATTTTCTTATATGTAAAGCAACCAATCCTTAGTGTACCACTATTGGTATGTGAGCTTCATCCAGGGCACAGGTGTCAAACTCAAGGCCCGGGGGCCAGATGTGGCCCGCCACTTAATTTTAGTTGGCCCTCGAAAGCCTAGAAATCATATGTATCAATAAAGTACTGCAACTTCTCTTACTAAATGTATTCTTTCTTTCTAATTTGTGAGAAAAAAAAAATACAGTATGTATAACATGTAATCGCAATTATGTTAACTTAAATATTGTTTAATTATGCAAAAATATATTATCAAACATTCAAATCATTTTTTAAATAGAAATAAATACTAATAATAATGATTTCAAAGCAAGTTTTTCATCAAATTTTGCAACGTAAAAGTAGCAATAGATTTCATGGTAAAATTGTGAAATTTACTGTGGTTTTTAAAGCATTTTTCTGTAACTGAAAAAAAAACTCCAGTACTTTTACAGTAAAATTCTGTCAACTGAGCTGCCTTTTTTTATTTACCTTAAAAAAAAAGTACTGTTTTCCATTACAGTAATATACACTACATTTTGAGATGAATAATAAAATGCATTAAAAAACGGTGTAATAATAGTATTCATTGTTAAAAGTTTCATGGTAAAATTGTGAAATTTACTATGGTTTTTACAGCATTTTTCTGTAACTGAAAACCCCCCCAGTACTTTTACAGTAAAATTATGGCAACTGAGCTGCCTTTTTTTTTTTTTTACCTTAAAAGAAAAAGTACTGTTTTTCCATTACAGTAATATACACTACATTTTGAGGTGAATAATAAAATGCATTAAAAAACGGTGTAATAATAGTATTCATTGTTAAAAGCGGCCCTCTGGGCCAAACATACAGTCGTGGTCAAAAATGTATGGCTGTCTTGAGTTTCCAATAATTTCTACAACTGTTATTTTTTTGTGATAGAGTGATTGGAGCACATACTTGTTTGTCACAAAAAACATTCATGAAGTTTGGTTCTTTTATGAATTTATTATGGATCTACTGAAAATGTGACCAAATCTGCTGGGTCAAACAAAAGTATACATACAGCAATGATAATAATTGGTTACATGTCCCTTGGCAAGTTTCACTGCAATAAGGTGCTTTTGGTAGCCATCCACAAGCTTCTAGTTGAATTTTTGACCACTATTCTTGACAAAATTGGTGCAGTTCAGCTAAATTTGTTGTTTTTCTGACAAGGACCTGTTTCTTCAGTATTGTCCACACTTTTAAGTCAGGACTTTGAGAAGGCCATTCTAAAACCTTCATACTAGCCTGATTTAGCCATTCCTTTACCACTTTTGACGTGTGTTTGGGGTTATTGTCCTGTTGGAACACCCAACTGCGCCCAAGACCCAACCTCCGGGCTGATGATTTTAGGTTGTCCCGAAGAAGTTGGAGGTAATCCTCCTTTTTCATTGTCACATTTACTCTCTGTAAAGCACCAGTTCTATTGGCAGCAAAACAGACCCAGAGCATAATACTACCATCACCATGCTTGATGGTAGGAATGGTGTTCCTTGGATTAAAGGCCTCACCTTTTCTCCTCCTAACATATTGCTGGGTATTGAGGCCAAGCAGCTAAATTTTTGTTTCATCTGACCACATAACTTTCCTCCAAAAGGTCTTATCTTTGTCCATGTGATCAGCAGCAAACTTTAGATAAGCCTTAAGGTGTCGCTTCTGGAGCAAGGGCTTCCTTCTTGCATGGTAGCCTCGCAATCCATGGCGATGTAAAACACACTTGACTGTGGACACTGACACCTGTGTTCCAGCAGCTCATTGCAGACCTGCTTTTTGGTGGTTCTCGGTTGACTCTTGATCATCCTGACCAATTTTCTCTCACTAGCAGGTGATAGCTTGTGTTTTCTTCCTGATCGTGGCAGTGACAAAACTGTGCCATGCACTTTATACTTACGGATAATTGTTTGCACAGTTGCTCTTGAGACCTCAAGCTGCTTTGAAAATGGCTCCAAGTGAATTTCCTGACTTGTTCAAGTCAATGATTCGTTTTTTCAGATCCGTGCTGAGTTCCTTTGACTTTCCCATTGTCGCGTTTGTAACCGAGTCTAATGACTGCATCACATGAGCACTATTTAAATGGGCTCAGAGAAGTCAATAGGTGTCGTCAATCATAATCACTTACATGAAGTTAAGAGGCCATGCCATGAAGCTAATTTGATTTGATTGTAACTTTACTACATCACCAAAATGTATAATGTATGTTGCTGTATGTATACTTTCGACCCAGCAGATTTGGTCACATTTTCAGTAGACCCATAATAAATTCATAAAAGAACCAAACTTCATGAATGTTTTTTGTGACAAACAAGTATGTGCTCCAATCACTCTATCACAAAAAATAAGAGTTTTAGAAATGATTGGAAACTCAAGACAGCCATGACACTATGTCCTTCACAAGTGTATGTAAACTTTTGACTACGACTGTAACCGTGATGTGGCCCTCAGTGAAAACGACTTTGACACCTCTGATCTAGTGGTACGCCAAGGAATAACTTGATTAAAGTTCTGTGTTTTATTTTCCTATGTATAAAACACAGTGTTACTATTCAAACAGTGTATAATGTTACAGAGGCCAAATATATTTAATATACTAGTAAATAAAATCTCTGCCTTTTTTTTTTATGAATACTTATGCCTTCTATGCTTTTGTATTTTACTGATGGTCATTACGGTGGTACTTGGAGAGCCACGTTTTTTTTTCAGAGCTCGTACTTGGTGAAAAAAGTTTGAGAACCACTGCGTTACAGCATATGAAAACATTTAATTGAAAATCTCAGAAAATGTGGTGTTTTTTCTTTAAACTGTAAACAATGATCATCTAAATTATATTGAATAAAGGCTTGACATATGTCACTTTGCATGTAATGAGTTTATACCATATAGTTTCACATTTGAAGTTGAATTGCTGACATGAATGAACTTTTACATGATGTTCTAATCTTATGAGTTCCACCTGTATAATAAAATTGACTGAGTGAAAATGTGGTTGGAGGAAAACATGCAACTTTTCTCTGACTTCAATCGAACATTCACCTACAGAAAAAAGGAGTATCTGTGTGGCAAATTGTTGCAAGCTTTTGACCAAAGACTTGCTCGGTGACATTCGTCGTTCCTGGCCGAGTGTTACTTCCTGAAAGCTAGCTGCAGATGTGAACTGGAGCCATTATTGGCCGCCTCCAAACCAGTCAATCTCATTTAAATCTCATTTAAATGTATTTGGTTGATTTGAGCAACTGCTGTATGCTCAAATGTTTCAGTATATTGCTCGTATGTCCTCCTTTTGATGTAATAGCAATCAGAGAATCGTTTGAAAAAATAGGAAGCGATTCCAAGGAATTGATACACTGGGAACCGGTTATGAACAAGAACTGGTTTTCGATTCTCATCCATAGTCTGGTGGTGGGGCTCTCCTTTAGAGATAAGGTAAGAAGCTCTGTCATCCGGGAGGAGCTTAGAGTAAAACCACTGCTCCTCCACATCGCGAGGAGCCAGATGAGGCTCCTGGAAGTCTCCCTGGGGAGGCCACTGGGAAGACCCAGGACACGTTGGACTATATCTCCCAGCTGGCCCTGAAATGCCTTGCAATTCCCCGGGAGGAGCTGGACAAAGTGGCCGAGGAGAGGAAAGTTTGGGCTTCTCTGCTTAGGCTGCTGCCCCCGCGACCCGACCTCTTATAAGCGGAAGAAGATGGATGGAGTGGCTTAAGTTTTTTTTTTTTTTTAATACATTTACAAACATTTCACAGAAGCTTTAGTACGGATTTATTTGTTTCCTTTTGCTGTCCCTGTGAATACCTTCCAGAGATCCTGCATATCTACGAGTTCAGTATAATTTTTACTTGAAGGTGCAGTTAGCATTTTTCAAGCTATAAAATATCAGAAGAGCACAAACAACTGGCAGGCGTTACCTTTGTGGTTAAAGAGAATTGATTTAACAAATACACATCTATATTTGACACCATTAGAATTTAAATTATCTGGAAATTACCATTGGTGATAGCAAATGATGGAATGATTGCTGTCAATCACAAGAGAGATGTCAGACAATGAAAGGATTATAAAAAACGAATGCCAAGGTTACTGTTGAACTGGGGTTTATTTCAGGTAGGAGGTTCATCAAACTCTGAGTTTTTACTCTTAACCTGAAGCAGGGCCGGCCCGTGGCATAGGCCGTATAGGCAAATGCTAAGGGCGCCGTCCATCAGGGGGCGCCACGCCAGTGCCACAAATGTTGGAGAAAAAAAAAAAAAAGAAGAAGTTGGTACTATTATTTCTAAATACAAAAAATAATCCCACGTTAATTAAAATGCAAAGTAAAGCCTATTTAATAGAAATATTATTTGTTACAACATTACGCCCCCCCCCTCCCCCCGCACGGTGCGCCCCCTCCCTTCCCGTATCATGACTCTTTTTGGACGTCACCACATCAAAAAATCAACACAAGATGTCAAAACTGTCAGGTGCCCAGGGAAGAAAAAAGAGAAAAGAAGAGGAGGAGAAACGAGAAAAGACAGAGGTAGCAGGTAGGTAACGTTAGCCTACATGAAATTATTTGTCTGTTACAGAATGTGATAGTAACCTGGCTTTTTAGCATTAAGCTAATGTTACATGATTCGGCAATTGCTAATCAATAAATAGCTAGTTCTGTTTTAACGTCGGGTTAATATTGTGGAGGGGGCTAAATTGTTATGGAAAATAATAATGTAACGTTAGGTAATTACAGTACTCCCACCTTACATTCCTCAGGGACATTTCTTTCTTTCTTTAGTTTATTTGGAACATGAACACACTTACATCATAATACATCACACAATTTCATATCATTTCATTTTACATCATGCCCGAAAAGGAGTAGGAAGAAGCAAAGCTTATTTAATCCTACCCCTTTCCCACTTCAAAGCATTTACAAATATATAGAATCATTTACTGACCTTTTTATATAATAAAATAACATCTATGAATTAGTATACAACAGTTTTGTAATATGTAATTAATTAATTAATTCAGTCATTATTAACATACTGAGATGAAGAATATCTTATTTTCAATAAGGTTGAAAGTATTTCTCATAATTCTTCTTCTTTGTACTCTGTAAGCACTATTATTTTGAACAACCTCTTAAACTGGATCATATCAGTACAATTTTTAACTTCTTTACTTAATCCATTCCATAATTTAATTCCACATACTGATATGCTAAAAGTTCTAAGTGTTGTACGTGCATATAAATGTTTGTATTAGATCTTTTAAGCAGGTGTTTTTTGTTTACATTGTTATTGCCTTCTGGTTAGCTAATGTTTGCCCTGCAGGTAATCGTCACTTTTCCACCCCTTTATATATTAGGTATAGTTGTAAGTAAAAAAAAAAAAGGTCAAAGACAAAGCTATTCGGGTTCTTGTGAGTATATACACTTCACTGCCGATGTGGGGGGGCGCCACCTAAAATCTTGCCTAGGGCGCCAGATTGGTTAGGGCCGGGCCTGACCTGAAGTCTGAGTTGATTTGCCCGAAGATGTGAAACTCTCAGTGTTGGGTTCCAGAACAGCTGAACTGAGTTAGTTTAATCAATCCTGAGTATGTTGACTCTGAGTTAAGACCTCAATAAAAAAACATAATCAATGGAGTGCTTATTCTACGATTCACCATAGCAACTGGGGACAGAAAAGGTCATCTTTCTTTACCCAGCTGGAAGTGAAAGTTTTAATGCGTGTTTATGGTGAGTATCAACACCTTTTCTTTTTAGAAAGAAAAGTAATACATTAAAATAATTTTGGACTGGAGTGACAGTGCATAAGTTTGAATGCAGTAGTTTATTGATTTAACGTTGAATCACATTTTACTATTAGCACCAAGGTAAAAAAAAGTGGAGGAATTATGTGAAATGACATCTCATTTAAATGAAAGTGGTTCATTTGACTGGCGACCAGTTTAAGGTATAGCTCGCCTCTTGCCTGAAGTCAGCTGGAGAAGCTCCAGGTTTGCCTCTACCATAAAAAAATTAAGCGGTATAGAACATGAATGGCTAAAATTTGGGTGCAATCCCACCGGCAAATGTAGGCAAAGCTGGCACAAGTGTCAAAAAAGACTGAGAAAGTTGAGGAATGCTCATCAAACACTTATTGGAACATCCCACAGGTGAACAGGCTAATTGGGAACAGGAGATAAAAGCAGCTTCCATGAAATGCTCAGTCATTCACAAACAAGGATGGGGCGAGGGTCACCACTTTGTGAACAAATGCGTGAGCAAATTGTCGAACATATTAAGAAAAACATTTCTCAACGAGCTATTGCAAGGAATTTAGGGATTTCACCATCTACGGTCCATAATATCATCAAAAGGTTCAGAGAATCTGGAGAAATCACTTCACGTAAGCCATGATATTACGGACCTTCGATCCCTCAGGCGGTACTGCATCAAATAGCGACATCAGTGTGTAATGGATATCACCATATAAGCTCAGGAACCCTTCAGAAAACCACTGTCAGTAACTACAGTTGGTCGTTACATCTGTAAGTGCAAGTTAAAACTATTATGCAAGGCGAAAGCCATTCATCAACAACACCCAGAAACCCCGCCGGCTTCGCTGGGCCCGAGCTCATCTAAGATGTACTGATGCAAAGTGGAAAAGTGTTCTGTAGTCTGACAAATGCACATTTCAAATTGTTTTTGGAAACTGTGGACGTTGTGTCCTCTGGACCAAAGAGGAAAATAACCATCCGGATTGTTATAGGTGCAAAGTTCAGAAGCCAGCATCTGTGATGGTATGGGGGTGTATTAGTGCCCAAAGCATGGGCAACATATGTTACAACAGTGTGGCTTCATAGTAAAAGAGTGCGGGTACTAGACTGGCCTGCCTGTAGTCCAGACCTGTCTCCCATCGAAAATGTGTGGCACAATATGAAGCCTTAAAATACCTCAAGGGAGACCCCGGACAAC
Source organism: Nerophis lumbriciformis (assembly GCF_033978685.3). NCBI lineage: Eukaryota > Metazoa > Chordata > Actinopteri > Syngnathiformes > Syngnathidae > Nerophis > Nerophis lumbriciformis. The sequence continues at coordinate 8,819,235 of NC_084576.2, forward strand.
TTAAGCTGTACATCAGGCAAGAATGGGAAATAATTCCACCTGAAAAGCTTAAAAAATTGGTCTCTTCAGTCCCCAAACATTTACTGAGTGTTGAGAGGCCATGTAACACAGTGGTAAAAATGCCCATGTAACAACTTGTTTGCAATGTGTTGCTGCCGTTATATTCAAAGTTAATGATTATTTGCAAAAAAAAAGAAAAGAAAGTTTCTCATTTCGAACATTAAATATCTTGTCTTTGCAGTTTGTTCAATTAAATATATAAGTTGAAATTACACAACGTTTCAACTTGACTGGTTTTGTGTTTTGTGCAACCTTATGTTTGGAGAGCACAGACCTCTACCCATCTTCCTTATTTGCATGTATTGACAATAAATAATCTTTGAAGTCTTTGAAGTCCAACTATCCAAACACAATGGTTAAAGTTCAACTCAATAATGACCAGTTTTGTGTAAAAGTGTATGCTTTCATGGTGGGTAGAATTTGACCCACAGGCCGCCTTTTGAGGAAGCACCCTCTAGCAAAGAAATGGAGAGCATTTTGCGGATTTGAAGACATGCCTGTGGTGTGTGACACAAAAAATACTAATTATGACTGCATGATATTCAAGTTATGGAGTGTGACAAAAAGCAGTAACATTCAGTCAGACATAATACACTCTAAATCCTCTCTGACTTACGAGTCCAGGAATGAATGCTGCTTGGACATCGACTGGGTTAAAAGACACATGTCTGACAGCTTGCTCCGTGTTCAGGAGGAGGGAACAGACATGAAAAACCAGGACTGGTTTAAGAAAACCTGCTAGCGAGCAGGTAATGTTCACAGACTAAGATACCATGGTAACTGACTCCAACTTTAACGGAAAAGCCAAACTTTCGCTCATCTCAGAGTTTACGTCAGAGTCTTCACTTAACCTGCTTTCTGAAATACCCAGCTGGTGAGTGAGATCATATGATTTCCCAAACATTTCTTTTGTTACATGCCGCTGTGTGCATGTGGATTAGTGGGATGTATCTTGCATGGTTGGACCAGTTAGTACCTTCCAGGCAGCCACTTCAAACAGCACCTGTAAGCTAACTGGCAGAAAGTTACTGGTACGAAACAAAGTATTTTTAGTCAAACATTTCATGTTGCTGTCAAGACGTGGACGTTGGGGTGTTTGTTTTCCCGAGATGCAAGTAAAGTTGGAGTGGACATGGCGTGAAGGTAAAGACATAATTTATTTTAACACTAACAAAATGAACAAACAAAAAGCGCGCACAAGGCGGAAGAACAAACTTGGTTTTGAAAACAATAAACTAGCACTTGGGCAAAAGCTATGGACAAGAAAACGAAAACATTTACTGAGACATAAAAATAGACAAAACTCACTTGGCATGGAACTATGGTAACATGGGTAGCTCATCAGAGGTAAACAGGGGTAACAGAGTTAATATCGCCAGGCCGACCAACAAAAAAAGACAGGCTTAAATACTAGTGACATGATTGATGACAGGTGTGAGAGTCCGAACGTGGAAACAGGTGCAACTAATGGGTTGACATGGTAACAAAGCAAGGGAGTGAAAACAGAAACTAAAAAGAGTCCAAAAAACCAAACAGAACATAACTTAAACAAAACATGATCACAGACATGACAGTTGCTTAGATTTCCACTTTTCGTAGTGTGTAATACGTATTGAGAGACATAACGTTCGACCCTTGCAAGTTGATGATCTGAGTCACAGCCATCAATGCTGATTACTTTATGAGTAAACTGTTCTCCAGCAGACAGACAAATTTCCCCAGGGTCTGCGCTCTTCCACTTATTTTCTCCCAGTGGTGCAAAGATCAATGGCAGCATTTGTTCATCCAGATTTCAGGAAAGGAGGTGACAATCACACAGGTAGTTATCCTACCTTGAAATTACATTAAAGCAGAAAGGTTTTTAACCACGAGGAGACTTCAAACAGTACCATGCAGTGAAAAGTAGGACTGGTTGATACAGTGCATCAGGAAAGTATTCACAGCGCTTCACTTTTTCCATGTTTTGTTAGTCTTATTCCAAAATGGAATGAATCCATTTTGTCCTCAAAATTCCACACACAATACCCCATAAAGACAACATGAAAAGTTAATTTGTTCATCCATCCATCCATCCATCTTCTTCCGCTTATCCGAGGTCAGGTCGCGGGGGAAGCAACCTAAGCAGGGAAGCCCAGACTTCCCTCTCCCCAGCCACTTTGTCCAGCTCCTCCCGGGGGATCCCAAGGCGTTCCCAGGCCAGCCGGGAAAGATAGTCTTCCCAACGTGTCCTGGGTCTTCCCCGTGGCCTCCTACCGGTTGGACGTGCCCGAAAAAACCTCCCTCGGGAGGCGTTCGGGTGGCATCCTGACCAGATGCCCGAACCACCTCATCTGGCTCCTCTCGATGTGGAGGAGCAGCGGCTTTACTTTGAGCTCCTCCCGGATGACAGAGCTTCTCACTCTATCTCTAAGGGAGAGCCCCGCCACCCGGCGGAGGAAACTCATTTCGGCCGCTTGTACCCGTGATCTTGTCCGTTCGGTCATAACCCAAAGCTCATGACCATAGGTGAGGATGGGAACATAGATCGACCGGTAAATCGAGAGCTTTGCCTTCCGGCTCAGCTCCATCTTTACCACAACGGATCGATACAGCGTCCGCATTACTGAAGACGCCGCACCGATCCGCCTGTCAATCTCACAATCCACTCTTCCCTCACTCGTGAACAAAACTCAGAGGTACTTGAACTCCTCCACTTGGGGCAGGGTCTCCTCCCCAACCCGGAGATGGCACTCCACCCTTTTCCGGGCGAGAACCATGGACTCCGACTTGGAGGTGCTGATTCCCATCCCAGTCGCTTCACACTCGGCTGCGAACCGATACAGTGAGAGCTGAAGATCTTGGGCAGATGAAACCATCAGGACCACATCATCTGCAAATAGCTGAGACCTAATCCTGCAGCCACCAAACCAGATACCCTCAACGCCCTGACTGCGCCTAGAAATTCTGTCCATAAAGGTTATGAACAGAATCAGTGACAAAGGGCAGCCTTGGCGGAGTCCAACCCTCACTGGAAACGGGTCCGACTTACTGCCGGCAACGCGAACCAAGCTCTGACACTGATTATACAGGGAGCGAACCGCCACAATAAGACAGTCCGTTACCCCATACTCTCTGAGCACTCCCCACAGGACTTCCTGGGGTACACGGTCGAATGCCTTCTCCAACTCCACAAAGCACATGTAGAGTGGTTGGGCAAACTCCCATGCACCCTCAAAGACCCTGCCGAGAGTATAGAGCTGGTCTACCGTTCCACGACCAGGACAAAAACCACACTGTTCGTCCTGAATCAAAAGTTTGACTATCTGGCGTAGCCTCCTCTCCAGTACACCTGAATAGACCTTACCGGGAAGGCTGAGGAGTGTGATCCCACGATAGTTGGAACACACCCGCCGGTTCCCCTTGTTAAAGAGAGGAACCACCACCCCGGTCTGCCAATCCATAGGTACCGCCCCCGATGTCCACGCGATGTTGCAGAGTCTTGTAAACCAAGACAGCCCCACAACATCCAGAGCCTTAAGGAACTCCGGGCGGATCTCATCCACCCCCGGGGCTTTGCCACCGAGGAGCTTTTTAACTACCTCGGCAACCTAAGCCCCAGAAATAGGAGATCCTACTATAGATTCCCCAGGCCCTGCTTCCTTATAGGAAGACGTGCTGGTAGGATTGAGGAGGTCTTCGAAGTATTCCCTCCACCGATCCACAACATCCGCAGTCGAGGTGAGCAGAACACCATCCCCACCATACACGGTGTTGACATTGCACTCTGTCCCATTCCTGAGGCGGCGGGTGGTGGTCCAGAATCGCTTTGTAGCCGTCCGGAAGTCGTTTTCCATGGCTTCCCCGAACTCCTCCCTTGTCAGAGTTTTTGCCTCCGCGACCGCTGAAGCCGCATACCGCTTGGCCTGTCGGTCTGCTGTCTCCGGAGTCCTATGAGCCAAAAGAGCCCGATAGGACTCTTTCTTCAGCTTGACGGCATCCCTTACCGCTTGTGTCCACCAGCGGGTTCTAGGATTACCGCCACGACAGGCACCAACCACCTTGCGGCCACAGCTTCAATCGACCGCCTCGACAGTAGAGGTACAGAACATTGTCCACTCGGACTCAATGTCCAGCGCCTCCCTCGTAACATGTTCAAAGTTCTTCCGGAGGTGGAAATTGAAACTCTCTCTGACAGGAGACTCTGCCAGGCATTCCCAGCAAACCCTCACAATGCGTTTGAGCCTGCCAGGGGGTGGTGAGCCCATTGGAGGGGGCACCCATGTTGCCTTTTCGGGCTGTGCCCGGCCGGGCCCCATGGGGACAGGCCCGGCCACCAGGCGCTCGCCATCGTGCCCCACCTCCGGGCCTGGCTCCAGAGGGGGACTCCGGTGACCCGCGTCCGGGCGAGGGAAATTTGGGTCCTTTGTTCGTGTTCTTCATAGAGGTCTTCGAGCTGCTCTTTGTCTGATCCCTCACCTAGGACCAGTTTGCCTTGGGAGACCCTACCAGGGGGCATAGCAGCCCTCGGACAACATAGCTCCTAGGATCATTGGGACACGCAAACTCCTCTACCACGTTAAGGTGGCAGCTCAGAGAGGAGTTAATTTTTTCATTTTTTTGGTAAATGTATTAAAAATAAAAAAATAACTAAGATTTTTTTTCACAGCATTTGCTCAATACTCAATTGATGCACCTTTGGCAGCAACTACAGCCTCAAATATTTTTTAATACAATGCCACAAGCTTGGCACACCTGACTTTGGGCAGTTTCCCCCAGTCCTCTTTGCAGCACCTCTCAAGCTCCATCAGGTTGGATGGGAAGAGTTGGTATTCTTCCAGGATGCATTGCTACATTCATCTCAGTCTAGTCAGGGATGGTCATTCTGTCAGAGCTACAGCATTCTTCTATGGAGAGAGGAGAACCTTCCAGAGGGAAAACCATCTCTGCAGTAATCCACCAATCAGGTCTGTATGGTAGAGTGGCCAGACGGAAACCATTTCTTTAGAAAAAGTTTGCCAAAATGCACCTGAAAGAGTCTCAGACCATGAGAAACAAAAGTCTCTGCTCTGACTAGACAAAGATCGAACTATTTGGCGTGAATGCCAGACGTCATGTTATGCGGAAACGAGATACCGCTCATTACCAGACTAATACCATCCCTACAGAAAAGCATGGTGGTGGCAGCATCATGCTGTGGGGATGTTTTTCAGCGGCATGCACTGGGAGACTAATCAGGATTGAGGGTAACGATGAATGCAGCAATGTACAGAGACATCCTGGATGAAAACCACCGGTTCCCATCCAACAAGATGGAGCTTGAGAGGCTTTGCCAGGAGAAATGGGCAAAGAGGAATGGGCGGAACTATCCAAAGACATGTGTGCCAAGCTTGTGGCATCGTATTCAAAAAGACTTGGGGCTGTAATTGCTGACAAAGGTGCATCAACAAAGTAATGAGCAAATGCTGTGAAAACTAATGTTCATGTAAATAATTTATTTGTTTTATCTTTAATAAATTGTAATTAACAAAAAACGTTTACACTGTCATTATAAAGCATTTTTTGTAGAATTTTAAGTAGTTCCAAGGCGATAGCTCTTACAATAACAATGTCAGTAATACTTCCTTAATATGCAGGTTACAGCATGTACTGTTGATGGCTGCTTTTGGATGTTCTTTTAGAGGGCTATAGGCGGACAAAATGACTTCTATTAGCTTCATTGTTACCCACCTCTTGCTAGCGTTATTTTGCAATTTAGAATACATAAAAAGAGAAAAACATATGTGTGCTTGTTGTCATGGGTCATGTTTTGTTTGGTATTTCTTAGTTGTTTATTTCTGTGTCAGCACCCTCGTTGGGTTTCCTAGTTGCCGTGGGTGCTGATTTTCATCCCTGCTCCTGGCCAGTAATCAGAGAGCTATTTATTCCTGCCTCACGCCACACTTGTCTGGCAGTGTCGCTCGCTTCATGCGACAGCTTGCGTTTTTGGTTTCTCCTCTTTGTCACTAGCCTTTGATCGTCCTTGAGTTAAGCTTTGCCGAAGTTTCCCCTGCCTTCGACATGTCACCATTGTTTGGTATTGTTTCCCTCACTTATTGATTAATAAAGAAGCATTTTACCTGCACGCTGCTTTCCTGCCGTCCTTTCTGCATCTTGGGGACGCGACCACGGCAACCATGCGGCCAAGACGTAACACTTGTCTCACCTACTCAGTGGCCTAGTGGTTAGAGTGTCCGCCCTGAGTTCGGTAGGTTGTGAGTTCAAACCTCGGCCGAGTCATACCAAAGACTATAAAAAGGGGACCCATTCTCTCCCTGCTTGGCACTCAGCATCAAGGGTTGGAATTGGGGGTTAAATCACCAAAAATGATTCCCGGGCGCGGCACCGCTGCTGCCCACTGCTCCCCTCACCTCCCAGGCGGTGAACAAGGGGATGGGTCAAATGCAGAGGACACATTTCACCACACCTAGTGTGTGTGACAATCATTGGTACTTTAACTTTAACTTTAACTAAAGATTTCATTTTGGTGCAGAAAACCATATGCTTTGGAGCATTCACACAATGAAAGCCAACAACTGACTCATCCTCTGCATGAGACTGCAGTAGATTAATTCATCTCCTGCAGTCTCGCACGGAACATTTCATTTAATTTCTCATACAATAACTTATTCGGCTGCACACTGTGTGTGCGCTGAGCTCACGTCTACATTCCATCTCTCATACATGTGCAATGCATTGTATTATGCTAACATGTACCACAAATATAGCTCCTTATCCATATTTATGGTAGTATTATACTCCACCTGTAAAGATCTGCACTGTGGCATAGAGGAGCCTTAATGATTTTACAAATGTGGCTATGTATCCAGACTAAAACATATTCACAAACTAGTAAGTAGCTAGTTAGTGATTAAAAGTAATGTAGCCATAAAATAAAATATAATAAGAGTGACCCCACTCTGCGTATGACTCAGTTTTCACGTTTTTTATGACATTTTGGTTGTAAGACGGTCAAACATTGCGTGTAACAAACTGTATTATTGCGCACAAAGAATCCCACGCGTTGGTGACTCAGTCTTTGTAAAGAATAGATGTTGTTTCTTATAGAGTTGGGACACTATACGCATTCTCCGGCCAGGGAATCCTTCAGTTATCTTGATTTTGTGTGGGTGTGTGGTTTAGATGTTCATACGCGCATAAGATAATAAAGAATGTGTGTCTCCTTTCTTCATGTCAGAGCAGACTCTATCGAGCAATGTTTGTGCTGTTTGTGCGTAACTCTTGAGTGTAGGCTTTCAGACAGTATTTGTCTCTGGGGCCAAAGACAGTTGTGAGTGCCAGCTCTTTGATCAAAAAGGTTAGACACACGATTGAATTTAAGAAAGCTCTTTCAGCCCTTGTCAACAAGTCTTCAATAAAGGTAAAAGAGATGTTAAATTATCATTTATCCATTTCATTTGTCTTTTATATATATATTTTTCATTGTAGTGTGTGGATCGATACTGAAATATCGATGCCACCGATACCAGATCTTTATATTCTAATAACAATTCTCAAATCAAAATATCGATACTTTGGATACGTTAGTCCAAATTTTTTACATCAAGGACTGCATACCAAAAAGTCCAAATATGCAGGGGCTACTGTGATATTTTTTTTTACTATATTGTATTATAGGTGACTAAGTATATTATTTATAATTATTAGTTAAATAATTAAAGCTTTTTCTCTTTACATACAGATTAATTTGCTCTTTTTTCTTACATTTTGTTGTTTTTTCCCAATGTAAGTGTCATGTCTTCTGGATCATGTTTTGTTTTGTTTAGTTAGGTTTGGTTTTTGGACTTTTTTTAGTTTCTGTTTACGCTGCATTGTTTTTAAAGTTAAAGTTAAAGTACCAATGATTGTCACACACACACTAGGTGTGGCGAGATTATTCTCTGCATTTGACCCATCACCCTTGATCACCCCCTGGGAGGTGAGGGGAGCAGTGGGCAGCAGCGGTGGCCGCGCCCGGGAATCATTTTGGTGATTTAACCCCCAATTCCAACCCTTGATGCTGAGTGCCAAGCAGGGAGGTAATGGGTCCCATTTTTTTTTATAGTCTTTGGTATGACTCGGCCGGGGTTTGAACTCACAACCTACCGATCTCAGGGCGGACACTCTAACCACTAGGCCACTGAGTAGGTTGCTACCATAGCAACCCATTAGTTCCACCTGCTTCACGTTTTCACTCACGCACCTGTTGTTAATCATGTGTTATTTAAGCTTGTCATTTTCTGCTGGTCGGCCTGGCGACATTAACTCTGTTTTCCTCTGTTACCCATGCTGCCCATGATACTCTTTTATTTCATAGTTCATGCCGTTATTTCTGGTCACAGTAAGTCTTTTGTTTTTATGTCCATAGTTTTTGCCCTTGTGCTAGTTAATTGTTTTCATAGCCAAGTTTGTTTTCCGCCCTGTGCGCACCTTTTGTTTGTTCTTTTTGTTAGTGTTAAAATAAAAGATGTATTTACCTTCAAGCCATGTCCAGTCAAGTTCGTTTGCATCTCGGGAAAGCAACCCACGCAGGAAACTGCACCATAGTCCACGTCTTGACAGAATGTCGCCAGCATCAAATAGCTATCCCGCAAACGACTGGCAATACATGGAGGAAGTAAAGTGGGAGGCGTTAGAAGCCATGGTGGATCTAGACCTGATGTGGGGGCCAAATGGAAGACTTATTCCGATAAGCTCCGTTTGGTCAGAAGACGTTGGCACGTCGCCCCAGCGCCGGAAGCGTCGCCCAAGACGAGGGACGTCAGGGAAGACTTCCGCGAGCGGTCAGGACACGTCACTCTCGCAGGCTCCTCCCCCTCAGGCTGCTGCCAGCCCGGCAGCCTGATGACATCCCAGACCAAGATTTTTTTTTCCTGAATTCTTTTTCTTTTGATCACCCGCCTCCAGCAAAAGACTCTAAAAACATGATACAACATTATCAGAACATGTTTCTATAAATTAGAGCTAGTCAATCCAAGCAACCCAAATTTCATGCCCGCGCCCCAGGACTCAAGCCACGCTCAAGTCACAAAAATGTTCTTTTTTTTCACGCACAAAAGCCCTAGTGGCGGGGAAAGAAAGACAATTTGGACAATTTAAAGGGGAGGATTCTGCCCCCCTCCTGACCTCTCTCCACCCACCCCTAAAAACGGTTACAGACCGTGGGGAGCGCGTCTGGTATCCGCTCCTTGAGGGGGGGGCTAGGGCCGGGAACGGTACTATTGGGTTGGCTCAGCTTCACCATGCGAGAAGAGTCAAGGGAGGGTGGAGGGGGGAAATGGTGGTGGGTTGCCGGCCCAAGTGTCCCCGAATCCACCGAGGACGACCATGGCGAGGCGGGCGACCATGGAACGGCCACCTCCTTGGCCGTCGGGAAGGCGGACGCGAGTAGCGCCAGAACCACAGCAGCCTACCGTCTCAGTGGCCTAGTGGTTAGAGTGTCCGCCCTGAGATCGGTAGGTTGTGAGTTCAAACCCCGGCCGAGTCATACCAAAGACTTTAAAAATGGGACCCATTACCTCCCTGCTTGGCACTCAGCATCAAGGGTTGGAATTGGGGGTTAAATCACCAAAAATGATTCCCGGGCACGGCACCGCTGCTGCCCACTGCTCCCCTCACCTCCCTGGGGGTGAACAAGGGGATGGGTCAAATGCAGAGGACAAATTTCACCACACCTAGTGTGTGTGTGACAATCATTGGTACTTTAACTTAACTTAACGAGTTCCACGTCTAGGTCCTGGGTGTCGCTGCTGTTGCAGTGCCTCACCTTGCCACCAGGAAGGTAAAAGGCTTAACCATAAGATGTTCAAAAACGAAGTAATAAAATAAAATAAGTTTGAAAATTCTCTTTTGGTCTATGCTTTCTATGTGATTTTGGTGTGGTTCCTGTATATTTTGATAATTTTCATGGTCAAAATCGCGGAAATTCCGTGTTTCCTGATCAAAATAACGCAGCAGACGAGAAGTGAGGCAGACACAGGTGGTGCCTCCACGGCTACACACAAAGTGTATTGAGCGTGTGCGTGCAAGGGGGCGCGTGCTTGTTGCCAGGGTAAGAGGCGGGGAAAAGGCAGGCCATGAGGCAGCAAGTACCTTTGCCTCAAGGTAGGGGGGCGATATATTGTGAACTTGCAGTTCAATGCCTCAGCAGTACTTGCCACACTGGGAGAAGTGGGGGCGCTCAAGCTCGCAGACACATATGTCTTTCCAGCGGAAGCCAGTCTTTTTAAAACATTTTTTTAAACTGTATTTATAAAAAACACGGCATTTTTATTAGAGTAAGCCAGAGTTTGTGGGTGTTTTTTGTCGGATGCAAAAATATTGTTTTATTGCTTGGAATGAAATTGAATTAAAAGAATGTGTCTGCCAATATGGAGGATTACATACTGTATCCAATATTAAATACTTCTCTAAACTGGACTTTAAGACAAAATGAATGTGATCATACAAAGTACGTTTTCATGGAGGATTGCTATTGCTGCTTCAGATACAAATACAGAAAGGTAAGATACACTCACAATACTTGCTTTATTTTGACCAAAAAGTATTTAATAACAACTTTATCAAATACTTTTTGGACCCATTTATCATATCATAATATCATTATGATAACGTTTTTATGAAAGCGAATAACTCCCTTCTTTTTCCTGTTACTCTGACGTGCAACCTAAATCAACAATGATTAGAGCTGCACATATGAATTTAAGTAAAAAAAAGAAGAAAAAAAACTCCAAAAGTATCTATGCCTCACCTGGTGTTTAGTTCACCGCACTTTACTGTCACGGTCAGCAACACCACACAATCCTATTTAGCAGTTACTTTATTAATATGTGATTCACAATTTATGTAGTTTTATAATACTGTCAAATTGCTTGTATTATAGCCAGTTGTTACTGGCTATAATAAAAGCAATTTGGGATATATATATGCTATCTCAATATAAGTGAAGTGAAGTGAAGTGAATTATATTTATATAGCGCTTTTCTCAAGTGACTCAAAGCGCTTTACATTGTGAAACCCAATATCTAATTTACATTTTTAAACCAGTGTGGGTGGCACTGGGAGCAGGTGGGTAAAGTGTCTTGCCCAAGGACACAACGGCAGTGACTAGGATGGCGGAAGCGGGGATTGAACCTGCAACCCTCAGGTTGCTGGCACGGCCGCTCTACCAACCGAGCTATACCAATACCTAATATTGGGATAGCATGATATTATTATTGTCATATAATTATTTGCAATGAAGACAGAGGAAATGAATCACAACAAATGCAGTTTCAGCACATGACTTTATTAAGTAACACAGGTTACAAAAATACTTAGTTTTTAAATGATCATCCAAACTGGTATATACGTGTTTGGTGTCATTTATTTTTGCTCTATTGTACTTTAAATTGCCATTTCCAAGTCCATGTCCTCCTTGATTGTTCTGCACAGCAAAAAAAAACAAAAAAAACCCCCAAAAAACAGAAAAGTTAAACATTCATTTATAGAAGTAAACATTTTCAAATAACATGCAAATGTACACAAAAAAACAGTAATAACTACTATCGGTACATTGATGCACACGTTTATAATACGTTATTATTCCAGCCAGACATTTATAGAACATAATTATGTAAAATTTTTGCGGTCTAAAAAAGTTAATTAAAAGATGTCAGGCTTTACTTCCATTTTTGAAAAGGTTCCTGGCACGAAGCTGTCTGCAGTGGCCGGATATATGGCTCTACCTCGGGGTAAAGAGAGGGGCAAAGAGCACGTAAGTCGCTCAACATTACAAGAGTCGAGGAAGAGAATAGAAAGTCTGGTATAAGAGGTCTGGTATTTTAACAAAAATGTATATAACTACTGTCACTTCCGCTTGAGATGTCAGCTTTTAGCTCTTGTAAATGAATAGATAGAGCTATACTTACATTTTAAAGTCGCTCATTCGGCCCTGCATAGCGCTGCCATGTTGAAAATAATTTTTTTGAGTTTAGTGCGCCAAGGATATGAGGACGTGAAATGTACACAGATGCGCACTTTCTGCTAATGGAGAAAAGGAGACATTAGATTAAAATTTACTCTTGGAACTTTTTTGAATTGGGACAACCTTCGCGCACCGCAATGACGTCAGCACCCCATAAATGCGCACAGCTATAACGGAATATTATATACAGTGACGTTTAATATTGTAACTTTTGTTAAAAGTGTGGAATGAGAACGAGACAATGTTTGTTAATTGTGTGTACGTGTGTGTGTGTAGTGTAAACAATGACAACAATTTCCTTACTTTCTTGTGTTGGACAAGATTTACTTTTTAAAATAGTGCTCATACAGTATCAAACAATAAAAGACTATATACTATTGTGAAGTTGTCTCTTTACTCGGGTTCTTCTGGGACCACAGGAAATGGCACAACACTCGGAGGCAGCATTTACAATGGATTTAATTAGGGATGTCCGATAATGGCTTTTTGCCGATATCCGATATTGTCCAACTCTTTAATTACCGATACCGATATCAACCGATATATGCAGTCGTGGAACACATTATTATGCCTAATTTGGACAACCAGGTATGATGAAGATAAGGTACTTTTTAAAAATAATAATAAAATAAGATAAATAAATTAAAAACATTTTCTTGAATAAAAAAGAAAGTAAAACAATATAAAAACAGTTGCATAGAAACTAGTAATTAATGAAAATTAGTAAAATGAACTGTTAAAGGTTAGTAATATTAGTGGACCAGCAGCACGCACAATCATGTGTGCTTACGGACTGTATCCTTTGCAGACTGTATTGATATATATTGATATATAATGTAGCGCTCTCTCCGCTAATGTGAGCTAGTCGTCACAGGAAAGCTGAGAGGGCGGGCCAGAGCGCGTCCCGGGACCTCTGGCCCCAACTCCTCCTCCTCCAATACTGTCACCATGGAAACAGTCTCCGCCTCTTTCCACGCCTTCAGCAGGTTCAGATGGTAAATCTGAGTGTCTCCGTGTTTGTCCAAGCGCCGAACCTCATAATCGACATCACCCACTTGCCGTGCGACCTCGAAGGGTTCCTGCCACTTTGCAAGTAATTTGGAGCTTGAGGTTGGAAGCAATACAAGCACTTTTTCTCCCGGTGCGAATTTGCGTAGTTGGGTCCCCTTGTTATATGTACGCTGCTGAAGCTCTTGGGCACGGAGCAAATTCTCGCGTGACAAGTGCCCCACCATGTGGAGTTTTGCTCGCATGTCCATGACGTACTGAATTTCATTTTTGCTGGAGCTCGGACCCTCCTCCCAGCTTTCCTTAATGACGTCCAGCACTCTGTGAGGCCTCCGGCCGTACAATAACTCAAACGGTGCAAAACCAACGGAGGCCTGGGGTACCTCCCGCATCGCAAACATTAGGGCAGGGGTGCTCATTACGTCGATCGCGAGCTACCGGTCGATCTCGGAGGGTGTGTCAGTCGATCACCAGCCAGGCATTAAAAAAATAGTCCTAAAAATGAGCGATCATAAATCTTCACTATGACGTCACTTTCGTCACTTGATTGACATTCACGGCACCCGAGGGTCTTCTGAGATGACGCTGGCTGCTGCCAGCTCATTAAAATTACCGACTGGAAGGTGAGAAACACTTTATTTCAACAGACTCTGGCGCCGTACCTGTCGTCAAAACTCCAAAGACCGACCCCATAGCAAAAATGTGCTTGCTCATCTGTTGCTTAATCTCGTATCTTGAGAACATTTTGAGCTTCTCATATCTGTCTAATTCTGTGATCAATTGTTTCTCTTTTATTGCTCCTAAGGGACCCTTAGGAGCAATAAATAAGCTAAAAAGAGACAAGACATCACTGAGACAAAGGAGGTTGAGTTGAGACAACCATTTGAGCAATATTTGAGAAGTGGGATACACTGAGGAGAGCTCATATATGTATGCCACTGATCTCAATTATGTCTCATTTATTTTGAAGGAGAATTAAAGAGAAAGAAATGAGATGAATGAGCACTAAAAGAGATCTTATGTATGTCTCTTTCATGTCTTGATTATTTCTCTTAAATGTCTTAACAAAGCCATCATATCTCAAATTTGAGAATAATGAGAACAAATTGAGAGTGCAATTTAAATATTCGTTATCTGACTTAATTAGAAATAACACGAAAAAAAAACTCAAATATTGAGCCGTGTATCACTTTATTTGGCTACACACAAATACAAAATATAAGATATAAAAATAGATTAAATACAACAATTTAAATGTAGTTAATTAGTACATACATAATGTACATATTGACATTCACAATAATTAAAACAACATAGAAAACAATATACAAAAAAATAAAACAAATACAAAACTAAATGAATTTAACCTTAAGTACTCACTTTGTTGTTGTGAAAGGGTCCGGTGTACCGGTAGTTTTTTTTAACTCCTTGTTGAGCAAACCATGTACCGTAGTTAAAAAAAAACACCTGACTTAATCTCAGTAATAGGGTGAGTAAATGACTAAATTTCCATTTTGGAAATATTCCAAGGAAAAACTGAAATACATTTATAAAATTGTAACCGTGGTGTTTGGAACTGGTCTACATATAAAAAATAATCACACATTGAACACCAAGGATACTTAACATTTTTTACCTCAGGGCCCGACCAACTTTTCCACTACAGAGGGGTCTGGGGCCCACTCAAATACAAACACTGAATTAGTCATCTTACACTAAAGTGTATTACAACTGAGTACCATTGCGGCCCATATGGACGGACAACAGCTAAGAAACAGATATTTATTGGCGGCCCCCAAGGGGTATCCGCAGCCAAACAGTGGGCCCCAGCCCTATGATTAAGAAACACTGTTGTAAACAATAGAACAGCCTCCTGCGATAACAATATAACATTTGGTACATAAATGATCATTAAAACATTTTGAAATTGGTTACAAAAGCTACTAATATACCTGATTATGTAAGCAGTAACATACTGCGTCATTTCCGTTTTTTATTTGGAAACAGCTTTGTACTGTGAAGGGATATTAGCCGCTAGCTTGTTAGTGAGGTTGCATCAGTGCCAAATTTGCGAGACACAGCACAGCTCAATATGCATTGTCACAGTATAACGTGGTACTAAAAGCTACATCATAGGGCATTTTTATACAATATATACTGCGCAACCCCAGACCAAAATATCAACATGTTTACAAAGAAAACATCCTACCCCAGAATGAACTTGGCAGGTACAAGGGCCTACTTAAAACCTGCTCTTGCCCGACATTTGTTTACCAAAGCTTGCTTGAGCTTGGCCTCCTCAATATTGTCCCAATCAGGAAGGGTACCGCATCTCAGGACATACGCTGTAAGGCAAGAACATAATAATCAGGCATTCGTAATTTTGCCACATCCGAGTTTCTACAGGTATCAAATCTATGCAATGCAATAATAATAATAATGCAAATCTAATTTAATGCTTTTTAACGCCATTTTTTTGGTACTTAAAAAAATGTAATGCCCATGTGCGACTGCATATATTATATATAGTCAAAAGCCTACAATTATCTGTATACACACACAGTTGTAAGCATTAGACAAGTTAATTAGTTGAAAAGTTTAGATTAACTGTTACTCTCTCGTGTATTAGAATTGGCTTACAAAACTGTTTAATTGGAGAATGTATTTTTATTTATTTATTTTTCTGGAGTAGCATATAGTGTTTTGACTGTGTGCATGGCCGTAGAATGGCCAATTAAAAGGTTCCGTCCATCAAAACATTTAAAGGAGAACTGCACTTAAGCCCTCTAAACAAACATCCAATTCTGCATCAGATGATCAATATAATATACCCATAAGCCATTTTTTTTAGTTGTGTCTGTTTAAAACATGCTGTAAATATATATATATTCTCTGAAAATATGTCTTAAAATAGCCACAAACTGGAGGATACCATTTTACAATTACAATTTGTTTTAAAATAGTTAAAAGGTTTTATAGAATAATAAATGAACATCATACTAGGATTGCAAATTATGCATGTGTTTGGACATGGATGATCGATTTAAACATTTTAGAAAAATACAGAACGGTATTTGGAAAAATGCATTAAAAAAAAAGCTATGTCAATTATATTAATTTGCCGATATTGAATATATTGTATTTTACACCCTCTCTGTTGTTTATAATGTTTACAGTAAATAGCAAGTTATGTATCAAGTATCCAGCAGCTGAAAGAACTCGTATTAATTTATTGTGGGAACGTCAGAGAATAAAAGAGTTGTGGTCTGCTGTGAAAATTGCCTTGTTTGTCCATCCTAAGCCATAACTTGAGGCGCCTGCGTCACGACAGTTGCTAATGTTAGCCAAGTTAGCTCATATGTGTTGAAGTGGAGGTGATTGAAATAAACGAGTCGTGTATGAAAAAAGCTCAGCTTCCCCATTATCCTACACGCCTACTGTGACCAAAGAATGGAAAAGTTTAGGCCCCCAGAGCAGTTTCATTGTGCCGTATTGATGTAACCGGTGGTCTTTTCCTCTCTGCGTTGTGTGGCTTTTGTGAAAAACGACCGACACCATGGATTGCTCAGCTGCACTTTACTGATAATACAGAACACAATTGTTGTCAATAAGTTTTTGACGTCGTCGAGTCCCTCTCCCGTTATGGTGGACAAAAGGGCGTACAACAGTGAAATAAACATACCTGATAAAACAGAACACAATTGTTGTCAATAAGTTTTTGACGTCGTCGAGTCCCTACACAAAATACAATACAGAACAAGAAAATGAACAGAAGTTCTTAACATGACATTATCTGTCGTCGCATGGACGCCTACCTCTCCCGTTATGGTGGACAAAAGGGAAGTTGGAAGGCGTGTCCAACGCATATATAAAGACAGGTGTCACCGTAATTATTGCAGTAGGAGGGACAACGAGACAATGGTTCCACATTGACAAAACATCAAACAATATTCAGGTATTTACATGTAACTTACACATTTTGTGTAATTATAACAATAATAAAGCATTATAAAATACATTATTTACAAGACATAATGGACCCTGTTACATTGAGGCAGTGCTTTTGTCGCGTTCCCACCTTACAATACCTCTTGTATGCAGTTTTGACACACACACAGACAGATGTAGCAATTTCGAGTTTCTTAAGTTAATTTTAATTTTTTTTTTCCCGTTTGACATATTGACTATCGGCCATGTCCTACAATTGTATTACATTTTTTAAATGCCTCTGGACAACGCTTTTAATGCTTTTTATTGCCATTTAAGGCCTTAATTTACACAAAATCCATGTAATGACTTCATGCCTTGTGGAAACCCTGCACATACAGTACATTAATACACACAACCACACTTCAAGTTGATGGACATAACACTATATTGTTTATCACAATGCTAGTTTTTTGACCAATCACAAACTGTAATTATGTAACATTCAGTTATGCTTCTCGTGTGCTATAATCGATAAGGGATCAAACTTTCTCGTATTGAACTTCTATTTAATTATTGTTACACAATTTTGGCCTGAAAACACCCTCAGTTTGGGAAAACTTACTTAGGATTTCTTCAACTTTTTTCCGGTCAAGGATGCGCTTTCCTGTTCCTGCAGGTTTGTTTCCAGGGCGACCAAAAGCGACAGCATTTTGACTCTCCTCAACTGTAAAAAAGTGGTCAAAAAGTGCGTGGAATAAACGCATGCAATTGGGCTTTGAAGCATGACTCATGGCAGCAAGGTGGAACGAGGACATGAATACGCCGCTCTCAGGAAAGAGCTCCTGCTGGCCCGATTGTTGAAGAGAGCCGTCGCTGTATTTGTCACTAACGAGGTCGCAGAGAGTTTGGAGTACTCTGACTTGGTCCGGATCTGAAAGGGAAAAAATAGCACAAACAATACCCGAATGAGAAAATAATGTGTTCAAGGCCAAATCACAAATTTACGTAAACAAAATAATTACATCATGAATAAATTAGCATTAATTACTTGCCTATTTTCAAGAGGACTTCTTCGATTTGTTGCTTTTCTCGCAGGATTTTTTCGAACTCCTCCCAACATCCATCACATGGCGTCCATGATTTTTCTGCCTGCGGTCGATATGAGATAGTGTCCTCGACAGATGGGTTGCCTGCATCTCTCCTGTCAAAAGAGATGAGAAATACTGAACTACAAAAAAATTACTGAAATGACCCACATTTTTACCTCCAGCGGCCAAAGTGGACCTTAGTCTATGTACAGTGAGGAGAACAAGTATTTAATAGACTGCAAAATATAAAACAAAACAAAAAATCACATTGTATGTTTTCAGGTAATTTGCATTTTTTTTTCCCATGGAATTGATCACCAAGAAACCTCTTTTGGGAGTATATTTGAAGTATCAAATATGGATATCATGCAAAAAGATGCACATTAATTACTTTTTAAAAAATTCATACAATGTGATTTTATGGATTTTTGTTTTGGATTCTATCACTTACAATTGAAGTGTACCTATAATGATAATAATAATAATATTAATAATAATAATAATAATAATAATAATAATAATAATAATAAAAGTAACAGACCTCAAACTACAAAATCAGCAGTGTATAAATGATTTGTTCTCCTCACTCTATGATGGACGGTACCAATATTGAAAATAAATGTACCATGACCAAAATTGACCATATCTACAATCATTCTGTACAGTACTCCTAAACAAAAACATTTCAAATCAAAGACAAAGGAACTGGACCAATACTGAAGATGAAATCTTCTTGACTGCAAGGAAATAGACAACTCACTTAGTCAACAATACCAACAGATTATGACAGATTTTACAATATTAAGTTATACATAACATTGACTATCACCAAAAAGTTATTACTTTATATATCTCAGGATTATTTATGAAATGTACAATTAAGTATAAACTGTCAAACCAGTACTTATATTTGGATTAAAAAATGTTTTTAAACTATGGCATATTGAGATTTCCGCCTTAACTACTTTCTTTCACACAGGAAGTACAGGCATGTGAGCGAGCACCCTTTGACAAAAGAGGAAAATTTACAAAAAAGAGGAACATTTCTATCTGCACGTAGTGCTCCCACGCAAGCCCCAAAAATATTTTTTAAAGAATCAATACTACATAGCCCTGGGCCAATAAAACAATAAATATATATCGCAATAGACACATAATGATATAAATATTAAATGCGTTCGATAAAATATTTGAGCAAGCAAGATTCGCTGCATGAGGTCACTCGCGCTTTGGGAACCCAGGAAACAGAAAACAGGAAGTGTCACTGAGCAATGGGAGGGACATGCTATAACAGACAATCAGTTAACAGTATTTACTGAGCAATGGAAGGGATACGCCAACAGCCAATCACGTAACAGTATCAACAACAAGTAAGCTAGCTCGATGATGCTAATTATGCTAACTAGCAAGCTTGTTTTGGTTTCCCTGTCCTGAAATTCAGTGCGGCGTTTAGGCAAGAGCAACAGCAAGTACCTGCGGCCGAGGCGAGCGTTCCATAAATTTTGTTTGGATCCTATTTTTTGATATTGTTTACTTAATTCATCCATGGAACTTTTGTTATTGTTGAAAGCTCTGGATCGGACAGGTTTTCACGGGACACATTTCTGGTGTTGTGTGTTGCTCTGAGAACCCACGGGTGTTTAGTTAATGCTCGATTGCTGATAAGAAAGCAAAGTTAGCTCTGTTTTTTGACACTCATCCTTCAACCCCCATCCTTACACTACTTTTATTTATATTTTTATATATTTTAATTTATATTTAATTTTTAAAAATGCGGAATTTATATTTTGACGTGAAACTGAATGTTTAAAAACGTAGATTTCTTCTGTTAAGAAAGTATATATTGTGTAACTATTTTTTTTCCTCAATAAAACTTGTTTATAAGATTTCAGTGTGTGTTCAAGTACTTCTTGAGCACATTTATCAATACTGTGATAACAATTGTAACCATGACATGAAATGTTAATTTTTTTACTCCCTAGTTTTGACACATGAGATTGTAGAGTGGATATTTACACTCTATGAACATTTTGACCATGATTAAAAAGTAATAAAATGATGGCAAATAATTGTTTTCAGGGTCCACAAGTTCAGAACTTTTAATCCTGAAATCAAAGTGGATACAGATGTTGGGGTTTTGGCAATGAAATACATTAAATATTTGTATTTGTCATTCACATGCTATTTACTGAAACAATTATTTGATGGCAGATAAAATAATATTTCAGTTAATGCTGTTTTTTTGGTTTGGAAATTCACCAAATTTGATTTTATAAAGATGAAAAGTTTTGAACTTGTAGCCCCATAGGCATGAGGTAATAAATGTCAATCTTACCCATAGGGTGGTGGTCCAACAGTGTTGCTGCCTGTTACAAGTCCCCCGTCACTTTTCCTGAAATATATTCAACAGTTGCCCTATAAAATGTACCATCTGACCACTTTGCTAAAACAGAATCTCCTGTTCTAAGATCTAAGATCTGCACAGGAGCTTCATCTCTTGACAAAATGTCTGCTCCAGTAAAGATTTTGCCGGTATAACCGTCCTCCCATCTGACGAAGGCCAAACACCCTGAAAGAGAGTGCAAAAGAGAAAGTGTTTAACATTTTTTATTTGAGTATAAAAATTTGGACTGGTATTTGTCACCTCATTTGGATAACAATGTTATGATTATTCCCTCTCCCCATCCCTATATGCATTTTAAAGCATATGCAGTAGGGTGAGCTTGCCCATCGCTGTCTTAGAGGTGTGTGGCCTCATTACAATTAGGGTACTATTACTAACCTTCTTGGGGCGACTTTCCCAAGGTGGCATTCTCAGCTGTTCTTTAAATACTAAACAAACTAATAAAGTCCTTTTTCCAGTTTGTTAGCTACATGTAACACGGCAATTTGGCTTAACCGTAGTCCGCTTTGCCACACATACAGAGACTTACCAGATTGCTCATTTGGGGGAGGAGAATTGTGCAGGTCCTTCATTTTCTTTGTGGGAACTCTTAACCTCTTATGTTGTCATTTTCTTTTTGTCAATCCTGTTAATGAAAAAATAAATTTTGTATCACAAACTGGGGATAGGTTGATTGGCAACACTAAATTGACGCGAGTGTGTGAATGTAGTCTGTCGATCTGTGTTGACTTGTCCAGGGTGTACCCCGCCTTCCGCAGTTGGGATAGGCTCCAGCACCCCCCACGACACGGAAGGGAAAAGCAGTAGAAAATAGATAGATGGATGGAACTATAATATAAATGGAAAGTATTTACATATATGGGGTCACTTCATATGGATGTTAACTTTTTGGGTAAATCATATTTAACTTCTGTCAAAAACAAGTAAACAAAATGATTGTTTATGATCGTTCTGGCTATAGTAAAAAAAAAACTCAACTCGGACAGTTTAATTCTTATCTATTTTGGGGTGCGGGGGGCTTGATGGCACCTTTTTATAATAGGGTACATATTAATAAAGTTATGGCATTTTTAACAAAAAAGGTCATGAATAAAATATTGAGCCCCAATGACTTTGTATTGAAGAGGTTGACCATAAATTAGTGCATTTTGACCAGGTTAAGACAATCATAACTTTTAAAACATGTATCACAGGAAAATTATTCTTATATTACGTAACTCTTAAGAGGTTCCGCAGCCTCCGAAGCAGAACCTCCAGGTTCTGTAACAGCTTCTTCCCTCAGGCCGTAAGGCTCTTGAACGCATCATAATGAAATTACCCCCTCAACTCCCCCCAAAATGGATTAACTCGCTGGAATAAAAAAGACAATATAACATACATCCATAAACGTGGACGCATGTGAAAAAGTGCAATATATTTATCTGTACAGTAACCTATTTATTTATTTATATATGCACCTTATTGCTTTTTTATCCCGCACTACCATTAGCTTATGTAACACAATTTCGTTCCTATTTGTACTGTAAAGTTCAAATTTGAATGACAATAAAAAAGGAAGTCTAAGTCTAACTAGTCTTAACAAGACCTGTCTGATAATGCTAGTTTCATTTAAATGAATGAATGTTTCAAATTTTACACACATAGCTACTTTATTTTCCAATATATATGCAGTTTATATGATCAATAGCGTGATACAATACATACTGGCCACTGCCAGCTAGTAAGCAAATGTACTGCTGCTTTCAAAATGGCGGGGCACATTTGTTAATCATTGAACACTTTTGGATGTCATCTCTTATTTATTACAACTAGCCAGCCATACCAATAAAATGCAGCACGGACCTTCTTTGTCGATGGTTACTTTACCTACAACAGTATTATAAAAATGTTTAAAGTCAAACCCCCAAATTAATATGCACTGTATAATCTAATTGTGAAGGTCATTATGTATACTAACATTACTTGCTGGGCAGACGCCATTAGCGTTACCACAACCTCTCAAAGGACCACTCGTTGTCACAACAGTTAAATATTTTCACTTCACAACATTACATGGTTAACCAACTAAAAAATATTAGGATACTTACCTCTCCAAGTCTTCTGTCACAAGCGTTACGGTTGTCGTTTCCAAAAACGTTCCCGCTTCTTCTTCTCTTTCTTCTTCTTCCTCGTTTTCGTTCGAGGTCGGCGCACACAACGTTAAAATGTTACGCCACCTACTGTTTTCCCGCTTCTTCTTCTTCTGACGTTGATGGCAAACAACGCGTCATGTCCGCCGCTGTCTGATAGAAGGCGTGAATTTTCTGAATTGCCTTCCTTTGAAAGTTACACATAGCCAAAAATGGCTATTTTCAGATGGACATATAAGGAGAAAATCAACTTTATCTAAATTTTGAGATGTGGATCTGTCTCATCGACATTCTCGCGAGATTTGGCACGGCGCCCCATGAATCTGTCCAATCATATTTGCTCTTCCTGGAAAACACACATGCGCATTTAGTGGGCGAATGTGACTTGTATCGATTGGAGGAAACACTTCAGCATCGAAGGAATAACTACTGAAAGTAAGTAATACCATTTATTGTTTTTGTTTTGGTATTTAAATTACTTTAACACACACGAGTTATTATTCATCAAACTAATGTAACGTCACTGTGTTACGAAAATAGAGCTATAAATGCCGCATTCAACGGCGCAACCACCTTGCTCGAAGCTATGATACTTACCTCCACCGAGGCATCGCAAGTGATAAGATACACTTTATACATCCCTTAGTGAAATAACAATGATAGACATAAATGTACAGAGAACATTGGAAGTGGAACAATATAAATTACTGAACATACACTGCTTCAACATAATATAGAGTTTTACATTTACAAGAAGTTCCACTGTGTATTCCAGCAACATTTGTCTGTATTCACATAGTATTGGAGTGTCAAAATGACAAAACGAAAACCTGCAAAACGATGGAGAAGAACCGGTAAAGAAGTCGACTCAAATAAACGATCAAGAAGGACTGTACAATTGGTGAGTAGACTGGCATAGTGGTGGTGCATTAAACTGGCAGCAGATATAATATGTGATACTTTATTTTTCTTCCTGCAGCCACCAATGTGAATGTGGAGACTGATGAGTAATGTCTAAGTAAGTTATATGTATATGCGTGTTCTTTGTTTATGTGAATTAGTTCTGATTGAGATTTACAGACCAGATAGATGGATAAAAAGCTGTCCACAGTTTGTCAGGAACAAGCATGGAAATATTGCTTTCTTTTACCCTGATTACAGTAGCACATATATGAAGAATGAAACTTGAAATATGAGTTATCTCAGCATGTGTAATTAATCTTCTTTGAACCTTTCATCTTCAAGTTAAGGCTGGTAGGTAACATCAAGTCATGATTAGGGATGTAACAATATCAAAATGTCATGGTATTATATCGTCACAGTGTTAAAGCCACGGTAAGATATTGTTACAAACATGTCAACGTGTGTTAAATGAAGTGGCAGGAATGTTTAGGATAAACACACTTACTGTAATTGAATACAAACATAATGTTCATATGTTGTAGTCCTATTTATTATTATAAACAGGTATTTTAAGTGCAAAGGAATGGTGCAAAATCATCCAGAATTTCAAGTAACACACATATTTTAGTTTAATCTAACACAGCAGTTATAGGCACAGAAATATTTCACAGCAACAATTCCTCCGAGCTACGAAGTACAAACGTTCCCGTCACTCCTGCACAGTTCCTCTTTTTCGCCCCTATATAATGTCCCCTGTTTGAACTTTGTTGTCCCACACTGCGCGGGTTATCATGGGAGATCGAGTTTACTTCTCAGATCAGCCCACTTAATATTGTCGGAAAAAAACACACTGACGGGAGTTCTCGTTTGATAGCGTCACACATCACGGCATTATTGTGAGAATTTTGAAACCAAAATAACGCAATATTTACAATAATGTTGCATCCCTCGTCAAGATCCTTTCTCATAGGTTTGGTTTGCTGCTGTGTATTTACTAATCATTGGCATTGTTTATCACTGAAGTTCCACACTTTCTTTTTATAGCGCGTGTTGTATTGTGATGAGTTACATTTAATACTGGGGATTATGTGTTACCACAAACACAGAAGATACGTAAACATGAACTACAATGCGATCAAGATGTGGGAAAAAAGTAAATGTATTCCATTAGCTAGATTTGTATAATGTGTTCAATTTATGTCAACTTGCTTCTTGTTTTGCAATTTTCTTCTTTTCTTTTAATTATTTTAATTTTTAGAGTTTTTTGGTTCCTCTTCTTTGTGTCAGGAGGTAGCAGCAGGGGAACAGAAGTAGCCCAAAACACTGCTCTTCATATGGAACACATCCAACCACCAGGTGTCCATGCAGGATGTACCACTCTGGAACATCAAACCTCTCCCTACCCGCCAGGTACACCCACCGTCTTCTGTGTCTAACTAATGTTTTGCTGTGAATTTTGTCACAAAGCATATCCTGCTAAAATATGCCAAACTTTTGAGTGTAAGAATGTGAGCGATATGCTGAGATGTTATACGTTTTGCCTTGTGACAAAATGTTATAAAAAAACCTTTAATGATTTTTATTCTATTTTAATTTCAGCACATGAAAATATTTCTACTTTTGACTCTATCAAAGACAATGGAAAACCATTTTCCAGATCAGCCCTCATAGATCCTCCTGATGGCCTAACAACTGAACTACATGTCGATGCTGAGTATGATCCATCTCAATCATTTGAGGAATCTCTCCCTGATATGGGGGATTGGATGTACAATGACGGACATATGTTTAATGAAGGATTTGAAGATAGTTTGAGTGAGGAGTGTGCAGAAGAGTCAAATATCAAGGACACAACAGACAAACCATTATATGACAATGCATCAGTAACCGTGGCAGAGTGCCTTCTGATCATCAGGGCTTATGAAAACTGTCATAAAGTCACTGATAAGGCCCTATAAGCGATTTGCTGAAAATGTTCAAGTTGCTTTGTCCCGATAGTCTGAATGCAGACTGCTTAAACAGTGTGCAGAAGTTCAAAAACTTTCTTTTATCCTGCTCTGCATCATCGCCTATTTTATTACATAAATACTGCAGTAATTGTTTTGGGCAATTAGAAAGTAAACAAATAAAATGTCTGTCTTGTGGGACCAGTGTGTCAGAAGAAAGATCTTCATCCTTTATAGAGGTTCCAATTAAGGCTCACATAAGGTCATTGTTCCTCAAGCCAGGTTTTCAGGAGAAGCTTAACTTCAGATTAAGCAGAAAGAAGGCAGATGCTAACAACATTGAAGATATATATGATGCAGAAGTTTACAAACAGCTTGTCGATAGGGGTGGTCCTCTTAGTGACCCTAAAAACATCTCACTTGGAACACCGATGAAGACAAAAATTGATATTTGTTAAGGCTCATACATGGTACTCAAAATATACCTATGCAGATGGTAAATGTAGTCAAACTTGTGCAGTCTATTCCTGTTATTTCACAAACTATTAAACCAGGGAATGTCATAGCTGAATTTTACAGACATATGACTAAAGATGATAGTTTCTGTCAGGAAAACAAATATTTGTCTAGGATTAAACTATATGGAGCACCTAGTGAACTTCTATTGGACACAGTTCACCTCTCTGCATTGCAAATACATGCTGGTCACTGCATCAATTCTGGAACAGTAAGCATCTTTCACAGGGCACAAGTTAAGAGAAATTATCTCACATCAAAACACTATGGTAAAGGTAATAGTAGAAACAATTTTACAGTTTTTTTTTCAAATGACGGACAAACAAAGTATGGACAGATTGATTTCTTCTTTATCATAGCACAATCATGTGCCAAATGGGCCCTCCTTCGTGAATTCAAACATGCAGGGTTTTCTTTGCTGCAAGATAGTGTAACAAATGGTACATGAAGTCATGTTATTCCCCTATTGGAAACCTCTGCCAGTACAGTAGTATGATTGGATGACATATTGGGTAAAGTTGTTTTCCTTGACTTCACATCTGTGCCTGGCATTGTGTTTGCAGTTCATTTCCCAAACACACTTGAAAAGTTTTAACTAATTAAGAACTCAACTGGCCTAAGAAGTCACAAATCAAATATTTGATCATTGTTATAAATGCTCTGAAAATACACACCGATGAGATGTTGCCGTGGATGCTGTAAAAGTCTGTAAATATGTACTGTATATGGAGTATCAATGTTGATTAAGTTTTTGCATTGTCTGTAATATTTCAGTGGCCAATATATTAAAATGTACTTGTTAAATAAAACCACTGTCTTTTTTAATGAATATTTAGGCCTACTACGCTACTGTATTTTAATATTAGTCCTTATCATGGTGGTTGGAGAGCCAAAGGTTTTCTGAAGTGGTACTTTGTGAAAAGAGTTTGAGAATCACTGCTCGAGAAAGTTCACTAATGTTAAAAGGTCTTAAAAAGTGTCTTGTGATCATAACAGTATTGTTTGGGTTCAGTTTTAAATCTCACAATTGTAGTCACTGAGTTACTGCACATGGCGTGTGTATAAGAAATCAACAAATTAAGTAGAACATTATGCATTAAACCATATAGATTACAGACCATATATCCATATTGCCTGAATTAATTATTTACTCCAAATATTGGCATGAGATAAACTGGAGCGTGATTGAGGTATAATTAAATTGTGCCAATTAAAATGTATTTTTAATTTATTTTTCCTAAGATAGAAAAGAGGCATATCTGACAACTCAAATGGTGAGCAGTGAGAGACAAAACCAAGTATATCTCTCACTGAGACATCATTGAGACATATTGAAACCAATGCTCATCAATTTTCTTTTTGCCAAAATAGAAAAGAGACATCTGAGAACTCAAACAGTGAGTAGTGAGAAACAAAACCATGTATATCTCTCACTGAGACATAATTGAGACATATTGGAGACCAGCTCATTCATCTCTCATTTTGCTCTTAGTTGAAATCGGGAAAAGAGATAACTGTTAGACAACTTTGAGATCTCTCACAGTGCTCACTGTGAGCCTTATTTCTCACGAGATACATCTAAGAAGAATGAGAAAACTACTTTGGTCTCGATTCGTGCTCTTTTATGTCTAGGAGATGTATATAAGACATACATGAGATCTCATCTTCAATTTTGCTTTGCTATGGGACTGCACAGTTGCACAGTTGCGCTAACAAAACGAGTCTCAGAAAGCTAGCGTGCACAAGCTAGCAAGCTACGGAGTTTGCCGACAATGTATTTCTTGTAAAGTGTATACAAAGGAGTACGGAAGCTGGACAAATAAGATGCCAACAACCAACCACTTTCATGTAGTATTGGACAGAAAGTAGGACTTTTTTCTCCTCCATTCGAAAATGCGGACGTTTTTAGCACCACTGTCTGATTCCAATCAATGCAAGTCATCAGAATCAGGTAATACACCAACTTATATTCTTGTCTTCATGAAAGAAAGGAATCTATATGTGTTAAACATGCCTGTATTATCTTTAAACACCTTAACTTGTTAACAATATTAACTATATGTGTTAAACATGCTTGTATTATCTTTAAACACCTTTAACTTATTAACAATATTAACTATATGTGTTAAACATGCTTGTATTATCATTAAACACCTTTAACTTGTTAACAATATTAACTATATGTGTTAAACATGCTTGTTTTATCTTTAAACACCTTTAACTTATTAATAATATTAACTATATGTATTAAACATGCTTGTATTATCATTAAACACCTTTAACTTGTTAACAATATTAACTATATGTATTAAACATGCTTGCATTATCTTTAAACACCTTTAACTTGTTAACAATATTAACTATATGTATTAAATATACTTGTATTATCATTAAACACCTTTAATTTATTAACAATATTAACTATATGTATTAAACATTCTTGTATTATCATTAAACACCTTTAATTTATCAACAATATTAACTATGTGTTAAACATGATTGCATTATCATTAAACACCTTTAATTTATTAACAATATTAACTATATGTGTTAAACATGCTTGTATTATCATTAAACACCTTTAACTTATTAACAAAAACATATATTTCATAAATAAGTAAATATAAATTATATATATGAATGAGGTAGATCCCCACGACTTGATCAATTGAAAAGTAGCTCGCCTGCAGAAAAAGTGTGAGCACCCCTGCATTAGGGGGTCCAACCATTTATCCCAATTCTGTTTGTCCTCGTGCATAAATTTACGGATCATGGTTTTCAGCGTTTTATTTAATCTCTACCCCAGCCCATCTGATACGCTGGTGCGGATGGCCTTAATTCCCAATAACCCGTAAAGTTCGGGACATAAAGGACGTGCCTTGGTCAGTCAGAATCTCTTTCGGGATTCCAACTTGGGAGATGACCTGAAACAGCGCTTGCGCAACACTCTTGGCAGAGATAGAGCGCAAGGGCACTGCTTCGGGATAACACGTTGCGTAATCCACCAGGACTAACACAAAGCGGTATCCCCAATTCTCTCGAACGGGACCTCCATGAGCGGTAATGGGCGCAAGGGCGCCTTTGGGGTGGCCGCTGGGTTCACCAGCTGGCAGTCCGGGCAGGCAGCGCACCAATGGCACACGTCTGCCCGGAGGCCTGGCCAATAGAATCGGACCATGACCCGATTAAGTGTCTTATCATACTCTAAGTGGCCAGACATGGGATTAAAATGCGCCGACTGGAAAACCATTTCCCGGCGGCGTTTTGGCACCAACAACTGGGTGTGTTCCTACCCGGTTTGAGTGTCACGGCCCATATATATATACAATCTATCTTGAATAATTGAAAAATGGGGGAATACCCGCGCTTTCCCCAGGCGCACCAGCTGACCGTCAATATAATCCACCTGGTCCCAGGCCTCTCGCAAGGTTTCATCACGGGACTGTTCGAGGAGATAAATCCTCAGTAGGAAGCCCCCACCGGTTCCCGCTCGGCAGTACCGGTTTAAGCCATGTCGCCGCTGAGAACTGTGCGGACACTCCCCTCGCCTACTGTCCGTGAACGCACCCCCACACATTGTATCACCAAATGGTTAAATCCCGGCCAATTCGTCCCTAGAATTACGGGGTGCGTAAATTGCGCGCTTACGGCAACCTTGACTTTATGCTTTTGTTCCTTATATACAATTTTCACTGGCACAATTGGGTACTCGTGCACATCCCCATGAATACACCTAATTTTCACCCGTGTTGCCCCGGGTCAAACCTGGTTTTGGTGGATCATGGACTGTTTTCAGCCCGAATCCACCATCGCCCGGTATGTACCCCCTTGTACCCTTACCGGGACACAGTATGTCTCCCCCAGATCTGGGGCGGGTGCTGGAGGCCCGACAACCTGCATCACCTGCCCCACCTCCATCATGGAGCACTCCCGGCGCATGTGCCCTGGCTGTCCGAGGGAAGCCCCCTCTCCGCAGCGCCGGTACCCTGAAATGCACAGGTAGATAAAACATTATAACCCCTTGTTGTGTATGTCTGGGTGTGTGTGTGTGTGCGTTGTTTTGTTGGATGTCCACGTGGAGAACCTGCTTGTTGGCTCCAGGTGGTTCGGCCGTGTTCGGTCGCTGCTCCAGGGATGTCCCGTCCCCCGCCCCCCATAACGGGGCGAGCCGTCGACGGTGTGCTGGGGTGGGCTTTTCGGCTGTCTTTGCGGTTGCCTCCCGCTGAACCGCCAGGTGCTACTTCGCCAGTTTCACCGCTGTTTTCACATCAGGTGGATTGTGGTACCACGCCCATGCGGAGGTCCTCGCCGGGATGACATCAATGAACTGCTCCAATACGATGGCTTCCAGCATCTTCGGGTCCAGCCCATTGGGTTGGAGCCACCGGGTTGCTGCATCCCTCAGCCGATGTGCCAATACGAAGGGCCGGTCCTCTGGCCCCAGCTTCATGGCACGGAACTTCCGGCGGTGATCTTCTGGGCTGCTGCCGACCCGTTCCAGGATGGCGTGGCGTAGGTTGGCGTATTGCATGAGACTCAACGCTGCCCGCTGCGCCTCCCCCACCAGGAGCGGCAGCAGCTTTGCGCCCCATTCCTCCTCTGGCCACTTGCACGACGTCCCTGTGGCCTCGAAGACGTCCAGGAGTGTCTGTGGGTCCTCCCCCTCCACCATGCGCTTCATGGAGGACAACCCTCCCGCTGCCTCTGCTCTGTCCATTAATACTTGCAGCACTCGGGTCTGCTGCCGGCTCGCCGTTGACACCTCAGTCAGAACTTGGCCCAGCGCCTCCAGAGGGGTTGGTGCCGACATCC
This sequence comes from Nerophis lumbriciformis, assembly GCF_033978685.3. Lineage (NCBI taxonomy): Eukaryota > Metazoa > Chordata > Actinopteri > Syngnathiformes > Syngnathidae > Nerophis > Nerophis lumbriciformis. Next base: position 8,850,011 of record NC_084576.2, read on the forward strand.
TTTCTGTGGTCCGTTTCTGTTGGGCGCCACTATGAAGATGTCTCTTTACTCGGGTTCTTCTGGGACCACAGGAAATGGCACAACACTCGGAGGCAGCGTTTACAATGGTCTCTTTGGTTTTTCAGAACCCTCTCACTCAGGCGGCGTCGCTTCTGTGTTTTCCAGCTCGCCTCCCCTCATGGTCTCCGACGCTGCTAATAAAGGAACAGGTGATTAGATAACTCGTTCCAGCTGAGCTATCCACTCACCTGTCTGCTGCTTCATGGCCGGCCCCTGCACACACCCCGCCCGCAGGGAGTGCGTGAACCACACCCCTCTCCACAACTATATTCTATAAAAAACAACATCTTCTTTACTTTCCCAGATGCGGGCACCTCGAAGGATCCTTTGCCGCTCTGTTGTCTGTGATACCACTTGAGGTGAAGTGACGAAGGCATGGAATATGGAGGGTGTGGTATGTGTGTTGGTGGCGTGTATTTTCAATGGTTGTAGTTTGCGTGTGTGTGGATCTGCAGACTGCAGAGTGTTATCGCGATAACACAGACATGTGTCCATAAGAGACAGGGAAAGAGTTTATAGAGTCTTCGCTGCACTTTCCTTTTGGGAACATCTCGAAGGAACAACCTTGCCAGGTCGCACCAGCCAGGGGAAAAAATCCAGACAAGAATGTTTGTTTAGCGAGCCAAAAAAAAACAAAAAACTTTTTACTCCAATCGTCTATTTCTCTTCCTCAATTCATCATACTTCGCCATACAGAGCAGACGTTGTCTCCAAGATGTTATCCAGTTTGTGATTTAGTCCAAAATCACAAAAGTCTGAGTGCCGACAGCTTTTCCCATCCTTTAACCATTTGTGGCAGCTTTTGGGTATCTTGAACAAGCATCTTCCAATTTGTCGATACACCATAGCAGCACTTACTCCAATCCAGTGGCGGGCCGTGGGTTTCCCATCTAAGCCTTCAGTGATATCTTACTTAGTCCGACTTCAATAAATGCCTCTCAAAATACCATCATTTATGTCGCCACATGACCACGGCTTGTAAAATACTATACAGAAACACACTTGCGCACGACTGCGCATTGAATCAACTCAGTTTGTCACTACTGTACAAAAAGGGTTGTTTTTTGGCGCATTTAAAAATCAATAAACCCGCATCAGACTGTCAAAACAAAAATAATTGTAAAAAACATTGAATGTGAAAAAATATATTTGAACTCACAATACCGCTCGTAGTTTGTTTGATTTGAGTGGAAGTGGCAAGCAAACCGTTTTATCTGCCACCTAATCAATGTTTTGCTCTGCTACTTTGTTGGTTAAAAACAAAGTGGCTCCGGTGCTACTTTCTGCTTTCGTAAATCACAACTTGCGATTGGATATCTGGGAGTGACAAGTGAGAATCCAATCACAGTCACGATCAACGTAAGGCTACTGTCAACAACTTGTGATCTGATCGGCTATCGCAACTGTCTGTTAACTGAATGTCCTCCGTTCGTTAAACTGCACAGCCGCCGCTAATGTTGGGTCAAAACGCCTCTGGCAGATTTCCTACAGCGCTGGCAACAAGTTAACTGAATTCTGATTGGATAAAAGCTCTAACTTAAAAGAGCAACACAGGAGCCTAATATGACATGAAGAGAATATGATGAATACTTTAATATATTTATGGAAAGTCAATTAAAAATCAAATGAACTTTTATTAAATAATGATCATGATTTATCATAGGCCAGCAGAGAAGGCCTTGCTGGCCCTGACGGTCCACCACTGCTCCAATCAGTAGATGTCCCATTACCATTATTCCGAATAGGTAGGTATGTGCTTTATAAATAAAGTTGAGTTGAGTTGAGTTGAGGTATAGTCCTTAGTCAATGTCCTTGACTGAAAGGGTTGCCAGGCATGCGGTGCACCATTTCTCCTAAGAGTCCATCATGTGCTTTGCCTCTATTTCTTTGTGGTGTACAGCCCTTTATTCTTCAACTGTGGTTGTTTTTAAAGGGCTTTATAAATAAAGTTGGTATGGTATGGTATGTGTCTAGCAACAACCGTTCAGGACAGGAAGGTTCCCAAAAATCAGAGCTTCTTGTCGAAAAGTTTCGTTGATCAATTTCATTGTTTAGATTTTGGAGAGCAGTGCAAAAAGAGGCTCCAAGAAAGTTAAGACAAGACAAAACAAAGGACCAAGCAGTAGAGATAAGGGAGAGGGAAGGGAAAGCGTCCGCCTTCGATGCAAGTCAGAGAGAACATTTTGGAATATTTAATTGGAAGTATTGCAAAACAGAGGAAGATATTATGCTATTCCACATTATATATTTACAAGTAAGACCATGAAGATTTCTGTCTTTGTGGGACGTCATGTGGATTATCTAGTGACTTTGCAAAACTGATTGCTACTAACATTTGTATTTAAGAGATAAAAAAACAAAGTAATCATCATATAATAAAGCCTCCATAAACGATGGCATAACTATAACAGTGGAATAATAGTTTTGAAATGCTTACACATGCCTTATAAAGAATATCATGTGTCAGGTTCAAACACCGAACTGTCTATTAAACAGGACAAGAAGCAAGGAATCAAACAGAGACAGAATTAAATTTTGCTCATGAGAAGAGCGTGTGGACCTGCACCCTCGTACAGTGTCCCCCCACGCTCTAAGGAAAAACTTCCAGCGCCTCCCCATTTATTTGGGCATTCCCTGATTACATAGCTGAAGCTGCTTCTAAGGGGAGGTGTTGTGTACTAGGCAAAGGGAAGGAGGCGACACCAAGGCAGAACTGCGTTTTTGAAGGTTTATTTAAAACCTTGATGAATGTGTGGGATGTGTATGCTACCACTTGTGAGTGAATGCAGACTATGTGTGGAATTAACAATGTAGAATTTACCAGAGGGTGTTGTTGGTGCATGTTGGATGTATCTTTCGTTGAATCCAAAGGGGGAGACAAAGGCGTAGTCAGCAGGAAGGCAAGCAGTCGGGGGCTGGAGAGAGGCAACGATGTCAGGGTGCAAACAGTGGTCAAGGATCGGGGAAGGCAAGCAACCGTCCGGGAGGAGGTCGTGAGGCAAGACACGATCACGGAAGACACTGTGGAAGACACAAAGGACATCAAGACAGGAACGAGGAAGAGCACAAAGAAGGCGAGCAAAGAATGAGGGAGAGGTGCCAGACGTGATGCTTACTCAGGTGAGATTGGCTACGTTCTGGCGAAGGTCTCCTGGCTTCGCTGTCTCTTTATGCCACTCCCTCTCGTCAAGCCCAGGTTTGCTGTTAAGTGATTGCCTGCAGCCTTGTCGCTGCGTGGGCGTGTCCGAGCGAGCAGCCAGAGGAAGAATTGTGACACTCAGAATTATGAGAGACACAGGTTCAAATCCGCACGGTGACAGTACCCCCCCCCCCCCTTAGGCGAGGCACCCAACGAGCGCCGGGGAGCATCAGGATTGGCGCGGTAGAAATCCTCTAGAAGTGAGGGATCGGCAAGATAGGAGGCTGGTACCCAAAACCTGTCCTCTGTTGAGCGTCTGCCTTAACATTCTTGGCTTCGGGTCTGAAAGACAGCAAGGAGTCGAAGCGGGAGAAGAATTGTTGCCATCTTGCCTGTCGATTATTCAGCCTCCTGGCAGAGCGGATGTGGAGGAGATTGCTGTGGTCCGTCAGGATCTGGAACTGGTGACGAGCCCCCTCCAACCAGTGTCTCCATTCGGCAAGAGCTTTGTGGACCGCCAACAGTTCTCTGTTCCCAGCGTCGAAGTTCCGCTCTGCCAGGGATAGGCGTCTGGAAAAAATTGCAACTGGGTGAATGAGATTGTCAATCCTAGAGCGTTGACAAAGTACAGCACCAATCCCAGAGTCGGAAGCGTCCACCTCCACGAGAAAGGCAACATCCAAGTCAGGGTGGACGAGTACCGGGGCGGAGATGAATCTCTTCTTCAGCTCTTCGAAAGCCTTGTTAGCAGTATGAGACCAGACAAAAAAACCTTTAGGAGAGGTGAGGGTATGGAGTGGTGCGGCAATCCGGCTGAAGCCCTGGATGAAGCATCGGTAAAATCCAGTGAAGCCGAGAAACCTCCGCAACTCCGTTTTAGAAGATGGCTGAGGCCAATCCACCACAGCATCCACTTTCTTGGGGTCGGCTCGGATGTGTCCCTTCTCGACTACAAAACCGAGGAATTCCACTTAAGAGGTGTGAAAGTTGCACTTCTCGGCCTTGACAAATAGCCGGTTCTCCAGAAGTCTCTGGAGTACGAGTCTAACATGTTCCTGGTGTTCAGCCAAACTCTGGGGAAAAAATCAGAATGTCATCAAGGTAAACGACGACAAATTTATCAAGTATATCACGCAGAATGTCATTGACAAGGGCCTGAAAAACAGCCGGGGCCTTTGTGAGTCGAAAGGGCATGACTCTCGAAGTGCCCACGGTGGGTGTTGAACGCCGTCTTCCACTAGTCCCCCTCTTTAATCTTCACAAGATGATAGCCGTTCCGGACATCACATTTAGAGAAGATGGTGGCTGGTGCCAATGGTTCAAAGGATGAGTTGAGAAGAGGCAGGCGGTACTTGTTCTTAATAGTAATGTTGTTAAGATGACGGTAGTCGATGCAAGGCCTGAGTGAACCGTCCTTCTTGGAGACAAAGAAGAGTCCAGCTGCCAGTGGAGACTTGGATGGAGTGACGATTCCCGAAGCTAGACCCTACGTGATGTATGTCTTCATGGCCTCTTTCTCGGGGAGTGACAGATTAGCCTCCGGGAGTAGCTCAATAGCACACCCTGTGCTTGCTCCTCGTTGAAAACCTCCGCTAGGTCATGGTAGCAGGCAGGTACACGGGACAGATCCATCTGGGGGGTAGCAATACGTGGACCGTAGGGGAGGCAGCCCTGAGACAGTTAGTGTGGCAGGGTGTGCTCCATGCCAAGATCCTGCCAGAAGACCAAGAGACATGGGGGTCATGTTGACGGAGCCAAGATCTACCCAGTACCAGCGGGGTGACGGGGGTCTCCAGAACCCAAAGACTGATGGTCTCGCTGTGGTTTCCTGAAATGGTCATGGTAATGGGTTCAGTACGAAACCTGATGGGTACTGTTGCATCGGACCAGTTCTTCCTCCAAGGGAATCTAAGTTACTGGTTGATCCCAAGTTCTTTCGATGACATATATGCTGAGTAGGAAGCACTCTTAAGACGATTGGAATATTATTAATTTTTACTGAAAGTTTCAGGAGAACCTTCTAGACCATACTTGCCAACCCTCCCGGATTTTCCGGGAGACTCCCGAAATTCAGCGCCTCTCCTGAAAAACTCCCGGGACAAATTTTCTCCCGAAAATCTCCCGAAATTCAGGCGGAGCTGGAGGCCACGCCCCCTCCAGCTCCATGCGGACCTGAGTCCGCCTTCCAACGATATAAACAGTGTACCTGCCCAATCACATTATAACTGTAGAATGATCGAGGGCGAGTTCTTGGTTTCTTATGTGGGTTTATTGTTAGGCAGTTTCATTAACGTCCTCCCAGCGCGGTAACAACACACAACAGCAGCAGTCACGTTTTTTGTCTACCGTAAAGCAGTTCGTCTGCCATAAACAGCAATGTTGTGACACTCTTAAACAGGATAATACTGCCATCTATAACATCAATAACATATACGGCTTTTAGAGAGTGCAGTGCACAACTGTGCACACAACAAGGAGACGAAGCAGAAGAACGAGGAAGATACAGCCATGGCGACTCCAACGACGAGTAAGATGAAGAAATACGCTGTGTTGCACCTTTCCTGCCTGAGTCCGGCGATTAGTTGCAAATCTTGCTTTATTGATTGCTTGCACACAGCCAATCCAACACAAAACAAATTAGTCCTGCCCGCACTGACGCTACCGCTCCCTCTCTTCTCTCGCCCACACTGACGTCACTCACATCACATGCTCACCTATTAAAGGGCCACACACACACATACACTACTCTCATAACAGCTTGTAAGTTCCAAGCCGCAGCTGCGATTGGACCTGGATAGCCTCCGGGAAGAAGTAGTGGACTACCAAGTGCTTGGCACTGAAGATCTTCCTCAGGAAGCAAAGATTGACCGGTTTTGGGCCATGCTAGGGAGAGATGGAAGATTCCAGTCTCTAATGCATTTGATGAAAGCACTTTTGTGCGTGCCACACATCAATGCATCATCAGAGAGGGTGTTCAGCATGGTTAGAAAAATAGTGACAGAGAATAGTGTTATGTGCGTGTATATGTGTAAATAAATGAACACTGAAATTCAAGTATTTCTTTTATTTATATATATATACATATACATATATATATATATATATATATATATATATATATATATATATATATATATATATATATATATATAACCACGCCCCCGCCCCACCCCCTCCCCCCACCTCCCGAAATCGGAGGTCTCAAGGTTGGCAAGTATGTCCTAGACCAATACATTCATACCGGCTTCCTAAGTTGTTCTGGCATTCCAATAGAATAGGCAACTCTTTTCATACAAAGAAAGCCCCCATCTCCCCCTCCCCCCTCTCAACACTGATAAGAAGAGAGTCGTGGGGGTTGTCTTCACTTTCCTGATGGTTTAAGACACTAAACAGACAATCTGAAGACAACGAGAGACTGGTAGAATAAACAAAGGAATAGCACGAGCTACTCTAAACATGGCTATGTAAAAAGAAAGAACTCTTAATCATATCTTTATCATTTCCCCAATCCCCCTTCAGATCTTCTCCAAAAGATCTCTCCTACGAGAGCAACACTTCTAAAGCACGCCCTACATTAAAGTAGGTACGGTTTTGGTTTTTGAGCAAGTTATCGATAAACAATCAAACCATAGTTACATGGGAGAGAGAAGGAGGGAGTCAACGTCAATGTCGTCATTGTCAGGGAAGAAACTAACAGTCCTCGAAAATCACCACTATGCTTGACCCCCTTCAGTGACATAGCAAACCCAGAAACAGGGTGGGGTTGACCTTCGAAAGCTCTAACAATGATGCGGGTGCATAGAGACCTAGCACAAGGGGCGAAAAAGCATCCGCATGAGGCTTTGACGGCCAAGAAAACTCCAATGGAGACCAGGGCTGACTTAATTAGGTCAGACCACCTGCCAAAGGTGTTATGAAGCCAATCTTTAAAGGGGTCATAGACACCGGAAACTTCAGTAAGTTCTTTATACAGGGCTCGGAGGCCTTCTAAGGCCCTCTGGACCGAGCCATCGGGGCAGTATTGTTAGGAATGAACTTGCAGCATTGGTCGCCAAACATTGCACACACACCTTCTTCCTTGGCTAGAATGTGGTCAAGGTCCATGCGGTTCTGGACAGCCATAAGGGAGGTCGGGGAAAGTTGTTCAGCAAGTCCCTCAACAGCGTCATGAGTCAGGTTGGTCAGTCTCAACTTTTTATAGAAAACATAGTTATTGCGTTCTACATTTTTAGTAGCAGTCACAGGGAAAAATAGCACTAATGATAGGAAGGTTCTCTGCACCTGCACAGGACTCACACCAATTTGTGCTCCCCACAATACCAAAATAAGTCAGCCCGTGCCCAAGGGCCTATTTTTGAACCATCTAACAGTCTGGTGCACCAGGAAGGGTCAATGTCACCCAATTTGTTGGGGGCCGAAGACGGTCCTGTGAATTGAAAACACGTGTAATTCAGCTTTTGGGCTACAAAGGGAAGAAGTCGGGTAGAATTGTCAACAGGAGGGTACACACCAGCCAACAAATCGCAACCTGCCGGCGTGGGTTCAGAAAACAAGGAAATAAGACAGTTTGAGCCATTTGTATCAGCCAACTTAAAAGGGGCGGGATAAGTGTGGGGAAAGAAACTTCCAGCGGAACAAGCAATACTGTCACCTAGATCTTGGCTCTTGGCCAGGCTTGTCATCCACCTGAGCCACAGGTTGGCCTGCGCCCGCACCTATGGTCAAAGTTACCAGGTCTTCGATGATGATGTCGTTAGTATAACAAAGATAGAGGTCACGACCACAGTAATTGCTATTACGTCCCACGCAATTAATCACACTGCACAGGTCAAAAAAGTAAGTCTTGCTGTCCCCCTTGACCCAGACTATTTCAAGTCCGCCATTTGTTCTAAGACACTCGTCAGTCACTGTCGTCAGGAAGGAGGGACTGAGGCACAAGGACAGTAGAACAAGCCCAAGCACCAGTTCCTCAGGAAATACTACTGGGTGTAACATCCTGCCTTTTGTCTATCAAAATCAGGGTAATTTAGGTAACGAAACGGGGATCAACATCAAATTTTTCACTTATTTCAAAGATGCAAAAAGCTATGCAGAAAACAAGCAAGAGAAACTAAGAAACATTTAGCTTATGGACTAGTCTCAAGCAATGACATACAGTATAGTAGTTGAACAAGTCTGGAAGATCTACACGACGGTAGACTGCAGCTCAACGGAGGGAGATCTCTCTCAGCGTCATCTTCTGGGCCCCTTCTGTGTCAGGTCCCTCAGCAGGAGTGCAGAGGGAGAGGTGGTACCAGATGCCCCCTTTACCAGCTAGTCGAAGGGCGTGGGACGTCCGTTCCACGACCTTGAAGGGACCAGTCCACCTGAGCTCCGTCCCCTTGCACTTGATGACCTTGGCCCTGACCCTCTCAGCGGGTGGAAGGGAATCTGGTGTTGCGGGCTATCATCCTCGAATCTGTACAGAGGAACTGGCACACAAATTCTGCATTTTGTGAAAATACCATTTTAGCTTTATGCTGATTCCTCCTTTCAAGGGAGCTGCTGGTCCTGGGAAGGGCTGACCTGTATGCAGTTCATAGGGTGAAAAATTCAAAGGGCGGAAAAACAGTTTTATTCACGGACATTCGAATGCTCATTAACGCTAATGGCAACATGTCAATCCAATTCAATTTGGTCTGTGCACAGATTTTAGCCAATTTGTTTTGATATTCTGGTTCATCTTTTCAACCTTACCTTGGGACTGAGGATGGTACCCCGAACCGAACCTGTGTTCTAGTCCGAGAGCCTTTTTGACCAAGGCTAAGTGAGTATTTTTAAAATGGGTGCCTTTGTCTGACCTAATCTTTTTGGGGAAACCATGTCGGGGTATTAGGTCATTCACAAGCTATTTAATTACTGATTTGGCATCCTCCTTTGAGGTTGGAGTTGCTTCTGGCCAACTCAACTTGACCTACTCAGTGGCCTAGTGGTTAAAGTGTCCGCCCTGAGATCGGTTGGTTGTGAGTTCAAACCCTGGCCGAGTCATACCCAAGACTATAAAAATGGGACCCATTACCTCCCTGCTTGGCACTCAGCATCAAGGGTTGAAATTGGGGGTTAAATCACCAAAAACGATTCCCGGGCGCGGCACCGCTGCTGCCTACTGCTCCCCTCATCTCCCAGGGGGTGAGTCAAATGCAGAGGACAAATTTCACCACACCTAGTGTGTGTGTTTGACAATCATTGGTACTTTAACTTTAACTTTAACCACTATAATTGTCAACACAAGTCAGCAAGTACCTTTTCTCTTGCACCGGATTGATCATATCAATGAAATCAAAAACTTGACGCGGTCAAACTTGACACGATCCACCCTCACCTCCTCCCCCTTCTGTTTCTGAAAAAGGGTGTTAGTAGTACTATCACTTTCAGAAACATCCAAGAAAGTGGGCAGCTGATAGTCAAGTACAGCAAGAGCAGGGCGGAGGACAGGTCATGTTTGAGGTCAATGAAAGCCTTTTCAGCCTCTGTGGACCACTGGAGCAACTATAATTATTCAATGTGCTTAAATGTGTTGTTTTAGCTCAGCTGTTGTGTAGCTGCTAGCTCCTCGTAGCCTACAGCAGGGGTGTCCAAAGTGCAGCCCATAGCTATGTGTTTAACAGACAACTAAAACAATTGAAAATGTGGTATTTGCGTGTCGGTTCAATCAGCGGCAGCAACGCCCTGTTTCGTCATTGGACCTAAGTCTTTGGTTTCGTAGGCAGGACAGAGGGCAAGGGAACAATGTGGGACAGCAATTGTGGCCATCCTATACCATGCTAGTTGTTGCAAGGATAGGTCATCATGAGCAGCCACACCTTCAATTCCAACATACATAGGAGTCAAAGGCCTCCTAGTATGAGTCGTCTAACTGGTGATCATAACATGTGGCGGGTCGGGTGGCGCTACACACGGACGCAGCTCAGTCAGCCAGGGCTTTCACTGATAGAACAGTTGGAGCAGTCCTTGTCCTTCATTCGTTCCTGGGAGGAGGAATACCCAGTAGATGTCAGCCATTTCTGGTGCTTCAGGCTGTGGTATGGGCTCATGCTCATGGAGGAGCCTTCGTAATGGTGTCGCAGCTTGGTGGTTGTGCCGTCAGGTAACACCAGAAAGGTTCCTTCTGTGCGATATTGAATATCAGGGTACAGTTTGTAAAGCATATCATTACCAAGCAGGCAAGGTGTGTGCAGGTCGACCACGAAGGGGTGCTTCAATGAATGTCCAGAAATCTGAACCGGAAGTAGTTTAGTGACAGGTATCATTCTTGTGATCCCAGCGAAGCCTTCAACCTTCAAAAAGGAAGCACACAGTTTCTTTGAAACCACTGCATTCAGAAATAAGTGTGTGGCACCAGTGTCAATCATGAACTGATAACATTGTCCGTTGACACTTATGTCCAGCAGAGGGCCTGTCTGTATTTCCTGCTGGGGCTCCTGCATTGGGCGTCCTTTGCCACGTCTGCATGATGATTTGGCTGCAAATCGGAGCCTGTCTTGTTTAGAGAAGTTGGGACAGTCACGTTGCCAGTGACACGGCTGGCGCATGTAAAACAGTTTCCACTCTGGACTGACCTTGGAGCACCGCGTCCACCACCCGAGTCTGACTGTCTGGTTTCACGTTTGTTGAGGATTCTTTCCTCCATCTGTTGGAGCTCAAAAGCAAGTTCACCCACTGCTGAATATACTTTAGCTGATTTTTGACCTTTCGGTTCTTTTGACATTTTAGCTTCATCCATCCATCCATCCATTTTCTACCGCTTATTCCCTCAGTGATCTGTAAATTAAGGAGTTGTTTCCTTGCTACTCTATCACTAGCCTTGTTGTCATCATCCTATGCTGTCCAATTCTGCATATGACGTTTAAAATCACAGCATTAATTGTCCTAGTAAACGTTAAATCAATACTCCTAATTCAAAGGTTATACGTACTACTTCATGTAATTTAAGTACAATTTGAAATCAACTAAAAATTGTCTATATATTTGCAATAATTCCTGTCGTGTGTAATAATTGACAAAATAAAAGCATGCATTTATTCTCGTTCGTTTATTACCATGCCGTAAAAGCAATATCTCCAGAGGTCCCTAAGAATTTTAAGTCCCCATGTGTTTACGTCAATAAAACACCCAATTCTAACCATCGGGTCAAAACTCACTGACCTCCCTGCACATTCAAACCAGCCACAACACACACACACACACACACACACACACACACACACACACACACACACACACACACACACACACACACACACACACGCACACACATTCACGCGTAGTCACGCGTAAGCACCACGCACACACATAAAAGAAAAAGCTGCACGAAAGCTCTTTCTCTGCGTTTCACTTTACCACATAACTTCCAGTTACTTTTCTCATTTATCAAACATTTGAGTTCACGTATTTGCGAGTGTTGTAAACTCCCTCTTAACCCTTCCTACTCGCACTCGAAGTCATTCGTCAAGAAACTTTCTCTTTTTTTTTTTCTTTTTCTTTTTAAACTCTACCTGCTAATTCCATTGTCACCAACAACACATTCAATTGACCATTAAATGGTAACCAGTCATCACATTTACCCCAACCACCATCACAATTTTTTTTTCTTAGTCAACCTCCCCGTTCATTGTGTCTTTGAATTTATTGTACTTTTACAAAGGGACTTCAACCCCAGGCTTTATCGTACCATTCAAAAGGGACTTTAACCCCAGAATTTATCGTACAAAGGGACTCTAACCCGTCACTTTATCGTACCATTCGAAAGGGACTCTAACCCCAGAATTTATTTTACGAAGGGACTCAAACCCGTCACTCTTTCAGGCAAAGACCAAAGATCCAGGGTGCTCACTCGTCAGTAAAGCAGCCTGTCACCGTAGTCTAGACACAATGACGTGAGTTGACCACTATTTACAACTATTATATAGAGGCGGGTAAGGTAAAAATGCACTCAACACTACAATATTACAAATCTGCCTATGAGGTCCAAAACAGTGTTTGACTTCCAGACTTCAGGACAGACTCCTAATGCAGATTTTACAAAAAAGCTCTGCTTACCTTGTTTTATGTTTTGGCCAAGTGAGTCTGTCCAGAAGAGTGCAAGAGATGTTCAATCCTCAGCGTGTCATCGCGGACGAGCCCCCACATTGTTGCGTCGGACCAGTTCTTCCTCCAAGGGAATCTAAGTTACTGGTCAATCCCAAATTCTTTCGATGACATATATGCTGAGTAAGAAGGACCCTCAAGACAGAATTGGAATATTATCAAGTTTTACTGAAAGTTTCAGGAAAACCACCTAGACCAATAAGTTGTTCTGGCATTCCAATGGAAAAGGCAACTCTTTTCACACAAAGAAAGCCCCCATCTCCCCTCAACACTGATAAGAAGAGAGTCGTGGAGATTGTCTTCACATTCCTGATGGTTTAAGACACTAAACAGACAATCTGAAGACAACAAGAAACTGGTAGAATAAACAAAGGAATAGCACTAGCTACTCTAAACACGGCTATGTAAAAATAAATAACTCTTAATCATATCTGCATCTTTCCACAGTCTCAAAGGACGTCCGTCCAGGGCTTGAGCAGGAAGTGACCGGTCCAGGTGGACCAGGAGATTGCCCATCTTTAGGGCAAATTCGTAATCCAGGAGACTGTCATCGGCTCCAGAGTCCAAATAAGCCTCTACTTGGATAGATTTAGAGCCCCACGTTAGGGTAGCGGGTACCACAAAGTCGGAGTTCTCCTTATCTTGGGGAAAGATGTATGGCTCACCAGGACCCCCTCAGCTGGCTAGCCTGGTCTTTTGGTTTAGCCGGACAAAAATGAAGGATATGTCCGGTTAGACCACAGTAAAGACAAAGGCGTTGTCTGAACCTTCTCTCTCTTTCCTCAATGGTCAGCCGGGTCCTTCCCAACTCATGGGCTCCGGGGCTGTCAGCATGGTGGTTGGAGCAATATGTGGCGGAGCTGGAGCCTCAAAAGTGGGTAGCAGTTGAGGCCGGTTGTGGCTCCCTGGGCTCGCTCAGCCACACGCTCAGTCAATCTGTGATCGAACAAGAGTGCAAATTCGATGAGGTCTCTGCAGAATGTGGGTTTGTCCCTCAGTAGTCCGTCCTTAATCTCCTCCGAAAGTCCTCGACGGAACGCGCTCTGGAGTGCCCGATCGTCCCACCCGCTGTCAGCCGCCAGGTCCAGAATTCCAGGTTGTAGGCCGCCACCGAGCGAAGTCCCTGCTGGATGGAGTGGAGGTGTCCCGCGACGTCCCCCCCATCCTTGGGGTGGTCAAATACGGCCCCAAATTCGGCCCGGAAGGCAGCGTAGTCTGTGCTTGGCCCCAAGGTCCTGTCCACGGCAGCCGTAGCCCACTTGAGTGCAGGTCCCGTGAGTAGGGAAAAAATTAAAGCAATCTTAGCCCCATCAAAAGAATAGCGTGAAGGCTGGTGTTGAAAAATAAGATCGCACTGAACAAGAAATCCCCTGCACAGCTCAAAATCACCCTCAAAGCGAGTACACAACTTCCTGAAGGACAGATACCACCCAGCACATGGCCTCTTCAACCGGCTACCCTCTGGAAGGAGGTATAGATCGATTTGCGCCAGAACCACCAGAATGTCTCACAGTCTGTATCCCCAGGCTGTGAGACTGCTAAATGAACAACCCGCTCCTTTGCTGCCCCGGACCATCTTATTACCTCACTCTTCACCACCTCAATAATTGTGCTCTGGACATTGCATTGCTGCAACATCAACGTAACACCCATCAGACATCTGACTGTTCCCACCCCCACGTCCCTCTTATCGCGATCTTCCTGACAATGCTGAAATGTAAACTATTGTCAACCTGCACATCAATGCAGTTTCTAAGCCGCTGGACAAAGCTCAAACAAAATCTCGTTGACATGTATGACTTAAGTGTTATTATGACAATGACAATAAAGGAATTGATTGATTGATTGATTGATTGAAAGGGTCTAGGACCAGCTATTTTGGGCTCTCGTTCCAGACCGCAGCATTCCGGTCTTTGGACAGGGGAAATGAGCTGCGGGGTAGCTGCAGTGGCCGGTCACTCTAGGCATAAGGCAGTCCAGCCTAGAGTGAAGTCTGGAAAAAGCTCTCTCCAAATTGTCCTCAAGGGCAACAAAATGCTCTTGGTGCTCGTTAACCACGACACTAAGCATGGACAAGCCAGAAGTCCTGGGGGATCGAGACAGGGCTTCTCGGGTGTCGCCTGGTTCCGCCATGTTTTTGGTCAGAACGTACTGTTGTGTACTAGGCAAAGGGAAGGAGGCGACACCAATGCAGAACTGCGTTTTTGAAGGTTTATTTAAACCTTTGATGAATGTGTGGGATGTGTATGCTGCCACTTGTGAGTGAATGCAGACTATGTGTGGAATTAACAATGTAGAATTTACCAGAGGGTGCTTTCGGTGCGGGTTGGATGTATCTTTTGTCGAATCCAAAGGTGGGGGCGAAGGGGTAGTCAGCAAGAAGGCAAGCAGTCGGGGGCTGGAGAGAGGCAACGATGTCAGAGTCCAAATAGTGGTCAAGGATCGGGGAAGGCAAGCAAAAATCCGGGAGGAGGTTGTGAGGCAAGACACGATCATGGAAGACACTGTGGAAGACACAAAGTACATCAAGACAAGAACGAGAAAGAGCACAAAGAAAACGAGCAAGGAACGAGGGAGAGGTGCCAGACGTTATGCTTACTCAGGTGAGATTGGCTACGTTCTGGCCAAGGCCTCCTGGCTTCGCTGTCTCTTTATGCCGCTCCCTCTCGTCAAGCCCAGGTGTGCTGATGAGTGATTGCCTGCAGCCTTGTCGCTGCGTGGGCGTGCTGCGCCCAGCGTGAGTGGGGGCGTGTCCGAGCGAGCAGCCAGAGGAGGAATTGTGACACTCAGAATTATGAGAGACACGGGTTTGAATCCGCACCGTGAAAGGAGGGGTCACATTATACAGCATCCCAGCACTGGGTCATAAACAGTTAAAATGTATATACAATTATTCTGACATCGTGTTCCCTCCAGTTAAGAATAAGAATAAAACATTGCATGATGATACATTACAAATGTAATACATAATGTGTAGATATCCTAAGCAGTTAAATATACAGCACATATAAGCCAATTTTGAAAATCAAGTGGAGCCAAAGTGCTTTACAAATTGGGTCAGTAGTTAAAAGTAATAAATTATATGTTTAAAATTACAAGATTTCTCTCTGAGCTGGAGAAATATCTGCCGATAGCAACACATATCCAAGATAAATCTATATATAAAACAATTTTTACTTCATTATTTCATATTTTGTTCAGTCTTTCCAGCTGTTATGTCATTAAAGTTCATTCTAAAGCTTCTTACAATTAGGGGCTGCAGGTGTATATTGGCAGCCACGCTACCAATGTAGCTTACCACTATCAACATGTGAATGTGGAATGAATGATGGCTTCTCAGTTCTCTTTGAAGCGCTTTTAATGTTTAGAAATGCGCTGTATGAATGTAATCCGTTATTATTACATATAAGTAACATTTCACACATCTTTGACATGAATTAGTAATATTTCAAAAATAGACATAGATAGATAAAAGTACATCCCGACTTCAAAAGACTGAAGACACTATAATTAAGTATACAGCATATTCTATATAATTAGTTGAGAAATGAGGCCAACTCTGATATCTTCATAGATTTTACATTTGAATTAATTATAAATTCAAAGATGGAATAAAATGAAAGCTTGATGACAGCAACATGAGCACATATCATTATCACGACCTACACAGGCTCTCTGCTACCATCTGAGGGACAGACTTACTTGAAGTGTCTGTTCTTACATGGACATACATTGATGGAGTTGTGTGAAAAAAAACATACTTGTATTTGTAGTATTCTTTCTAAACAATTTGAATCTAAGTAAAACAAACATAATGCCATTCAGGAACAGTACAAGAGACAGTCAAACACAAATACAAATAGACATTGACTCGGTAAAATAAACAACAATTTTAAGTTTAATAATAGATGATAAAATGAACCAAATATCTCACATACTGTAAAACATACAACACAAGGTGGCAATAAATGCATCAATGATTAAAAAAGCTAAGTATGTTCCAGACCAAAAATCACTCCATATTTTACGCTCGCTAGTGTTACCATATCTGAGTTATTGTGTAGAAATATAGGGACATAACTTCAAAGGTACACTTTATTCACTAATTGTGTTACAAAAAAGGTAAATTAAGATAAAACATAATGTTGGTCATATCAAATCAAAAAATATTGAAACTCGTTGATTTGGTGCATTTGCAAACAGCTAAAATTATGCACAAAGCAAACTATAACCCCAAAATCTACATGTATTCAACAAAAGAGGAGAAATATAACCTTTATTGCCAGGCCACACACTGCAACACGTGACAAAGAAGTTGGGAAAGGTGGCAATAAATACTGATAAAGTTGAGGAATGCTCATCAAACACTTATTTGGAACATCCCACAGGTGAACAGGCAAATTGGGAACAGGTGGGTGCCATGATTGGGTATAAAAGTAGATTCCATGAAATGTGCAGTCATTCACAAACAAGGATGGGGCGAATTTAGGGATTTCACCATCTACGGTCCGTAATATCATCAAAGGGTTCAGAGAATCTGGAGAAATCACTGCACGTAAGCAGCTAAGCCCGTGAACTTCGATCCCTCAGGCTGTACTGCATCAACAAGCGACATCAGTGTGTAAAGGATATCACAACATGGGCTCAGGAACACTTCAGAAACCCACTGTTAGTAACTACAGTTGGTCGCTACATCTGTAAGTGCAAGTTAAAACTCTCCTATGCAAGGCGAAAACCGTTTATCAACATAACCAGAAACGTCGTCGGCTTCGCTGGGCCTAAGCTCATCTAAGATGGACCGATACAAAGTAGAAAAGTGTTCTGTGGTCTGACGAGTCCACATTTCAAATTGTTTTTGGAAACTGTGGATGTCGTGTCCTCCGGACCCAAGAGGAAAAGAACCATCCGGATTTTTATAGGCGCAAAGTTGAAAAGCCAGCATCTGTGATGGTATGGGGGTGTATTAGTGCCCAAGACATGGGTAACTTACACATCTGTGAAGGCGCCATTAATGCTGAAAGGTGAATGTTGTCTGTCTGTCTGTGTTGGCCCTGCGATGAGGTGGCGACTTGTCCAGGGTGTACCCCGCCTTCCGCCCGATTGTAGCTGAGATAGGCTCCAGCGCCCCCCGCGACCCCGAAGGGAATAAGCGGTAGAAAATGGATGGATGGATGGATGGTACTTACAGGTTTTGAAGCAACATATGTTGCCATCCATGCAATGTTACCATGGACGCCCCTGCTTATTTCAGCAAGACAATGCCAAGCCACGTGTTACATCAACGTGGCTTCATAGTAAAAGAGTGCGGGTACTAGACTGGCCTGCCTGTAGTCCAGACCTGTCTCCCATTGTAAATGTGTGGCGCATTAGGGTACCGTATTTTCCGCACTATAAGGCGCACCTAAAAACCACAATTTTTCTCAAAAGCTGACAGTGCGCCTAATAACCCGGTGCGCTTTATTACGATTCATTTTCATAAAGTTTCGGTCTCGCAACTTCGGTAAACAGCCGCCATCTTTTTTCCCGGTAGAACAGGAAGCGCTTCTTCTTCTACGCAAGCAACCGCCAAGGAAAGCACCCGCCCCCATAGAACAGGAAGCGCTTCACCCGCCCCCATAGAACAGGAAGCGCTTCACCCGCCCCCGGAAGAAGAAGAAAAAACGCGCGGATATCACCGTACGTTTCATTTCCTGTTTACATCTGTAAAGACCACAAAATGGCTCCTACTACGCGACAAGGATCCGGATCATAAAAAGACGCAATCTCTCCATCCGCACACGGATTACTACCGTATTTCACAGCAACTGATATTCCTGTGAACTGCACTGTGGAACGGGAGCACGTACGGTGAATATTCGCACCACAGGGAATGAGGAGTCATCCTTCACTGTGGTTCTAGCTTGCCATGCTAACTTCCACCCATCCAAAAGAGACCGTTTCCAGCCGGCGTCATCATAAAAGCTAACTCGAAGGGATGGATGGATGAAGAAAAGATGAGCGAGTGGTTAAGGGAAGTTTACGCGAAGAGGCCGGGTGGCTTTTTTCACACAGCTCCGAAGGCGAACACACCTTCACTAAGACGGGCAGATAGCGCCGGTCGACATACGCCAACATCTGCCAGTGGATCGTAAATGCCTGGGCAGATAGTTTCGGTCACAACTGTGGTCCGAGCTTTCCGGAAGGCAGGATTCACAGAACTGCTGCACAACAACAGCGACACTGACTCCCGATGACTTCTACGAGACGGAACCGGCCATTTTTGGATCCAACGCTTGCGCAACTTTTCAATTCGGACACCGAAGACGAAGAATTCGAAGGATTTACGAATGAAGAATAACTTCAGAAGGTGAGCGCTATGTTTATTTTGTGTGTTGTGACATTAACGTTCGAGCAACATTATGTTGCTATTTATTGCTCTACACCATTTTGAATTTTACTATGTTTGTGATTGCACATTTGCGTACATTTTGGGACAGAGTTGTTAGAACGCTGGTTTTCAATATATTATTAAAGTTTGACTGAACTATCTGACTGTTTTTTTGACATTCACTTTAGCGCAGCGTTTTTTTGACATTCACTTTAGCGCAGCGTAGGCGCGGCTTTTAGTCCGGGGCGGCTTATTGGTGGACAAAATTATGAAATATGTAATTCATAGAAGGTGCGGCTAATAATCCGGTGCGCCTTATAGTGCGGAAAATACGGTACATGTGAGAGACAGACAGCCACAGGGTTGGCTGTACCGGCCACATGCTGAATGTCCGTAGTGAACTAAGAGATGGCCGACAAGTGACGCTGCTGACGGGCCGACTAAGGCTCTGTGACCTTTGACATGGCAAACGGCAGAGGTTTGTGGTAAACAAAAGCCGTGAAGGACCGACCCTTCAACAGAAAACGAAATAGGGATGTGTGTAGATACAGTACCAACAACTCTCGGTCAAATACACTTTACTTCCGCTTGTTATCTCGCAAGTTACGACTGAAGAACGCAAAGGGTTGCCACGCATTCGCAGCCTGCTGTTCAACCACTTCGCCCACGAAGACATCGGACGTGTCCGTTGTGAAAGCCATGGGCGCCGCGCAAACAGGGTGGGCAAGAAGAGCAGACTCTGCAAGAGCGGACTTAGCCCTTTGAAAAGCCTGGACTCGCTGAGGAGTCCATTCGAGGGAATCGTTAGCCTTTTTGTTACGCAGGGCACAATAAAAAGGCTGTAGGAGGTGGGCAGCGCGAGGAAGGAACCGATTATAAAAATTTATCATGCCCAAAAACTCCTGCAGTGCCTTAACAGTTGAGGGAAATCTGCTACCGCTTGCACTTTAGAAGCCAAAGGAATTGTACCAATCGACGAAATGCGGTGACCTAAGAAATCGATCTCCGACAGCCCAAACTGACATTCAGAAGGATTAACGATCAGGCTCGTCAAGACGTGTAAACACCTGCATTAGGTGTGACCGGTGCTCCTCAGCTGAAGGACTTGCAACCAAAATGTTATAAAGATAAACAAACACAAAATTGAGGCCGCGCAACATAGAGTACATTAATCTATGAAAAGTTTGTGCCGCCCCCTTCAGGCCAAAAGGCATATGCAGGGACTCAAAAAACCCAAACGGGGTTGTTACTGTGGTCTTGGGCAGGTCCTCGGCACGCACCGTGACCTGGTGATAACCATGAACCAAGTCCACCTTCAAAAAAATGCTGGCGCCCCCGAAAAGTACTTGATGTGCGGAATAGGGTAGCGGACCGAGGTGGGACCAAGTCATTGTTTTGCAAGTCACAAGTAAGTCTCAAGTCTTTGTCCTCAAGTCTTGAGTCAAGGCCCGAGTCAAGACAGGCAAGTCCCGAGTCAAGTCCAAAGTCAAGACTGGAAAGTCTCAAGTCAAGTCCTAAGTCCTGCATTTTGAGTTTCGAGTCCTTTCAAGTCCTTTTAACCACAGACCAATATATTTACACAGATTGTGTATGCTTTTAAAACGCTGTATTTATTTAATAAAACAAGTGCATTTGAAAGGGCAGCACGGTGGAAGAGGGGTTAGTGCATCTGCCTCACAATACGAAGGTCCTGAGTAGTCTAGGGTTCAATCCCGGGACCTTTCTGTGTGGAGTTTGCATGTTCTCCCCGTGACTGCGTGGGTTTCCTCCGGGTACTCCGGCTTCCTCCCACCTCCAAAGACATGCACCTGGGGATAGGTTGATTGGCAACACTAAATTGGCCCTAGTGTGTGAATGTGAGTGTGAATGTTGTCTGTCTATCTGTGTTGGCCCTGCGATGAGGTGGCGACTTGTCCAGGGTGTACCCCGCCTTCCGCCCGATTGTAGCTAAGATAGGCTCCAGCGCCCCCCGCGACCCCGAAGGGAATAAGCGGTAGAAAATGGATGGATGGAAGTGCATTTGAAATTGCAGGAAAAAAAATAGTGCTGACATTGCACTTCCTAATAGCACTATTAACCACTCATTTTGAACATTTAACTCATTCCTTTACAGAATAAACACATTTGAAAAAACAAATGCAACTGTACCTATTTGCACAAAAGTGTCAGCATTGTATTTCCATGGCATATTGCATTGTAACTAGTTCCACAACAGTTTCTATCCTATTCTTACCTTATCTCATTGATCTATGATACTGTATGTGTGTTTATGTGTGCGTACACATGGGGCCCTATGCAATATGTACACATATTCTTAAAATAGTATACATTTGAACTGACCTTTATTTGACTAAGTTTGTCTTTTTTTCGGTGGCTAAAATACACGGTGCTGCTGACCGCCGTCTAACGTTACGTTACTGTGTGTGATACATTGACTAACATAACGTTATGTGTAGGTACCTCATGTAACCCTGCTTAAACAAAATCACTTGACAAAAAGTATGAATAAGGTAGCAAACTGCAGTGGACGCAACAGATTGCCGTGTTTGCCATGAGTTATAACCATAGATATCTTATAAGTAGCCGCAGCATTGGCTGCTGTGACGCGAGCAATTTAGCCGCCATCTTGAAGTGGTGATGTGGAGCCGGCGAGCAGTCTAAACTGACAGTTGACGGGTAGAAAACAAAGATGGTGTTCAGCGTTTTCCTGCTCAAATGAGCGGACTATTGAAAATAGGAATCGGGGGATTACTTTTCACAAGTAAGATTTAACATGAATTACTATTGGTTGTATTTTTTAAAAAGAATATTACCAAAGAGTTGAGAAGGAGCAAAAATCTTCAATATTTGTATGTGAAAATCACAAAGAAATCTTCTGGGGGAGGATGACCCTCCTACAGGGGTTTGGTTTACAAACTTTCAGCCCCACCTAAAACAAAATTCACCAGCTGCAACTGATTATGATGCATTCTCATTTAAGGGAAGAATGTAATAAAAATATCAAAACAAAGTGTCAAGACTGAATAAACTATCTGCTGCCGGGCAAACAGAGACCCTTAGGGTTAGGGTTAGGGTTGTGTTAGGGTTAGGGTTAAGGTTAGGGTTAGGGTTAGGGTTAGGG
The DNA here is from genome assembly GCF_033978685.3 of Nerophis lumbriciformis. Taxonomy (NCBI): domain Eukaryota; kingdom Metazoa; phylum Chordata; class Actinopteri; order Syngnathiformes; family Syngnathidae; genus Nerophis; species Nerophis lumbriciformis. The sequence goes on from NC_084576.2 coordinate 8,871,824, forward strand.
TTAGGGTTAGGGTTAGGGTTAGGGTTGAGGTTAGGGTTGTGTTATGGTTAGGGTTGAGTTAGGTTTAGGGTTAAGGTTAGGGTTAGGGTTGGGGTTAGGGTTAGGGTTAGGGTTGAGGTTAGGGTTTGGGTTAGTGTCAGGGTTAGGGTTAGGGTTAGGGTTAGGGTTAGGGTTGTGTTAGTGTTAGTGTTGGGTTAGGGTTAGGGTCCTGTTAGGGTTAGGGTTAGGGTTAGGGTTAGGATTGTGTTAGGGTTAAGGTTAGGGTTAGGGTTGAGGTTAGGGTTAGGGTTGTGTTAGTGTTAGTGTTAGGGTTGGGTTAGGGTTAGGGTTGTGTTAATGTTAGGGTTAGAGTTGTGTTAAGGATAGGGTTAGGGTTAGGTTTGGGGTTAGGGTTAGGGTTGGGGTTAGGGTCAGGGTTAGGGTTAGGGTTGTGTTAGGGTTAGGGTTGTGTTAGGGTTAGGGTTAGGGTTAGGGATAGGGTTGTGTTAGGGTTAGGGTTAGGGTTAGGGATAGGGTTGTGTTAGGGTTAGGGTTGAGGTTAGGGTTAGGGTTGTGTTAGTGTTAGGGTTGGGTTAGGGTTAAGGTTAGGGTTAGGGTTAGGGTTAGGGTTAGGGTTGTGTTAATGTTAGGGTTAGAGTTGTGTTAGGGTTAGGGTCAGTTTTGGGGTTAGGGTTGGGGTTAGGGTTAGGGTTGGGTTGAGGTTAGGGTTGTGTTAGGGTTAGGGTTGAGTTAGGTTTAGGGTTAAGGTTAGGGTTGTGTTAGTGTTAGTGTTGGGTTAGGGTTAGGGTCCTGTTAGGGTTAGGGTTAGGGTTAGGATTGTGTTAGGGTTAAGGTTAGGGTTGAGGTTAGGGTTAGGGTTGTGTTAGTGTTAGTGTTAGGGTTGGGTTAGGGTTAGGGTTGTGTTAATGTTAGGGTTAGAGTTGTGTTAGGGTTAGGTTTGGGGTTAGGGTTAGGGTTGGGGTTAGGGTCAGGGTTAGGGTTAGGGTTGTGTTAGGGTTAGGGTTGTGTTTGGGTTAGGGTTGAGGTTAGGGTTAGGGTTGTGTTAGTGTTAGGGTTGGGTTAGGGTTAAGGTTAGGGTTAGGGTTAGGGTTAGGGTTAGGGTTGTGTTAATGTTAGGGTTAGAGTTAAAGTACCAATGATTGTCACACACACACTAGGTGTGGAGAAATTATTCTCTGCATTTGACCCATCACCCTTGATCACCCCCTGGGAGGTGAGGGGAGCAGTGGGCAGCAGCGGTGGCCGCGCCCGGGAATCATTTTGGTGATTTAACCCCCAATTCCAACCCTTGATGCTGAGTGCCAAGCAGGGAGGTAATGGGTCCCATTTTTAGGGTTAGGGTTAGGGTTAAGGTTGTGTTTGGGTTAGGGTTAGGGTTGAGGTTAGGTTTAGGTTTAGGGTTGTGTTAGGGTTAGGGTTGTGTTAGGGTTAGGGTTGAGGTTAGAGTTAGGGTTGTGTTAGGGATAGGGTTAGGGTTAGGTTTAGGGTTAGGGTTGGGGTTAGGGTCAGGGTTAGGGTTGTGTTAGGGTTAGGGTTGTGCTAGGGTTAGGGTTAGGGTTGTGTTAGGGTTAGGGTTGAGGTTAGGGTTAGGGTTGTGCTAATGTTAGGGTTAGGCTTAGAGTTGTGTTAGGGTTAGGGTTAGTTTTGGGGTTAGGGTTGAGGTTAGGGCTAGGGTTGTGTTAGGGTTAGGGTTGTGTTAGGGTTAGGGTTGAGGTTAGGGTTAGGGTTGTGTTTGTGTTAGGGTTAGGTTAGGGTTAGGTTAGGGTTAAGGTTAGGGTTAGGGTTGTGTTAGGTTTAGGGTTGAGGTTAGGGTTAGGGTTGTGTTAGTGTTAGTGTTAGGGTTGGGTTAGGGTTAAGGTTAGGGTTTGGGTTAGGGTTGTGTTAATGTTAGGGTTAGAGTTGTGTTAGGGTTAGGGTTAGTTTTGGGGTTAGGGTTGGGGTTAGGGTTAGGGTTGTGTTAGGGTTAGTGTTGGGTTAGGGTCAGGGTCCTGTTAGGGTTAGGGTTAGGGTTACGGTTAGGATTGTGTTAGGGTTAAGGTTAGGGTTAGGGTTAGGGTTGAGGTTAGGGTTAGGGTTGTGTTAGTGTTATTGTTAGGGTTGGGTTAGGGTTAGGGTTGTGTTAATGTTAGGGTTAGAGTTGTGGTAGGGTTTGGTTTGGGGTTAGGGTTAGGGTTGGGGTTACGGTCAGGGTTAGGGTTAGGGTTGTGTTAGGGTTAGGGTTGTGTTAGGGTTAGGGTTAGGGTTGTGTTAGGTTTAGGGTTGAGGTTAGGGTTAGGGTTGGGTTAGGGTTAAGGTTAGGGTTAGGGTTAGGATTAGGGTTGTGTTAATGTTAGGGTTAGGGTTAGAGTTGTGTTAGGGTTAGGGTTAGTTTTGGGTTAGGGTTAGGGTTAGGGTTGTGTTAGGGTTAGGGTTAGGGTTGGGGTTAGGGTCAGGGTTAGGGTTAGGGTTGTGTTAGTGTTAGGGTTGGGTTAGGGTTAAGGTTAGGGTTAGGGTTAGGGTTGTGTTAATGTTAAGGTTAGGGTTAGAGTTGTATTAGGGTTAGGGTTAGTTTTGGGGTTAGGGTTGGGGTTAGGGTTAGGGTTGTGTCAGGGTTAGGGTTGTGTTAGGGTTAGCGTTAGGGTTAGGGTTGTGTTAGGGTTGTGTTAGGGTTAGGGTTAGGGTTGTGTTAGGGTTAGGGTTGAGGTTAGGGTTAGGGTTGTGTTAGTGTTAGGGTTGGGTTAGGGTTAAGGTTAGGGTTAGGGTTAGGGTTAGGGTTGTGTTAATGTTAAGGTTAGGGTTAGAGTTGTATTAGGGTTAGGGTTAGTTTTGGGGTTAGGGTTAGGGTTGTGTCAGGGTTAGGGTTGTGTTAGGGTTAGCGTTAGGGTTAGGGTTGTGTTAGGATTAGGGTTGTTAGGGTTAGGGTTAGGGTTGTGTTAGGGTTAGGGTTGAGGTTAGGGTTAGGGTTGTGTTAGTGTTAGGGTTAGGTTAGGGTTAAGGTTAGGGTTAGGGTTAGGGTTGTGTTAATGTTAGGGTTAGGGTTAGAGTTGTGTTAGGGTTAGGGTTAGTTTTGGGGTTAGGGTTCGGGTTCGGGTTCGGGTTAGGGTTGTGTTAGGGTTAGGGTTGTGTTAGGGTTAGTGTTGGGTTAGGGTTAGGGTCCTGTTAGGGTTAGGGCTAGGATTGTGTTAGGGTTAAGATTAGGGTTGAGGTTAGGGTTAGGGTTGTGTTAGTGTTAGGGTTAGAGTTGTGTTAGGGTTAGGGTTAGGTTTGGGGTTAGGGTTAGGGTTGGGGTTAGGGTCAGGGTTAGGGTTAGGGTTGAGGTTAGGGTTAGGGTTGTGTTACTGTTAGGGTTGGGTTAGGGTTAAGGTTAGGGTTAGGGTTAGGGTTGTGTTAATGTTAGGGTTAGGATTTGGGTTAGAGTTGTGTTAGGGTTAAAGTTAGGGTTAGTTTTGGGGTTAGGGTTAGGGTTAGGGTTAGGGTTGTGTTAGTGTTAGGGTTGGGTTAGGGTTAAGGTTAGGGTTAGGGTTAGGGTTAGGGTTGTGTTAATGTTAGGGTTAGAGTTGTGTTAGGGTTAGTTTTGGGGTTAGGGTTGGGGTTAGGGTTAGGGTTGTGTTAGGGCTAGGGTTGTGTTAGGGTTAGTGTTGGGTTAGGGCTGGGGTCCTGTTAGGGTTAGGATTGTGTTAGGGTTAAGGTTAGGGTTAGGGTTGAGGTTAGGGTTAGGGTTGTGTTAGTGTTAGGGTTGGGTTAGGGTTAGGGTTGTGTTAATTTTAGGGTTAGAGTTGTGTTAGGGTTAGGGTTAGGTTTGGGGTTAGGGTTAGGGCTGGGGTTAGGGTCAGGGTTAGGGTTAGGGTTGTGTTAGGGTTAGGGTTCTGTTAGGGTTAGGGTTGTGTTAGGGTTAGGGTTGAGGTTAGGGTTAGGGTTGTGTTAGTGTTAGGGTTGGGTTAGGGTTAAGGTTAGGGTTAGGGTTGTGTTAATGTTAGGGTTAGAGTTGTGTTAGGGTTAGGGTTAGTTTTGGGGTTAGGGTTAGAGTTAGGGTTAGGGTTAGGGTTGAGGTTAGGGTTGTGTTAGGGTTAGGGTTGAGTTAGGTTTAGGGTTAAGGTTAGGGTTAGGGTTGGGGTTAAGGTTAGGGTTGAGGTTAGGGTTAGGGCTAGGGTTAGGGTTAGGGTTGTGTTAGTGTTAGTGTTGGGTTAGGGTTAGGGTCCTGTTAGGGTTAGGATTGTGTTAGGGTTAGGGTTGAGGTTAGGGTTAGGGTTGTGTTAGTGTTAGTGTTAGGGTTGGGTTAGGGTTAGGGTTGTGTTAATGTTAGGGTTAGAGTTGTGTTAGGGTTAGGGTTAGGTTTGGGGTTGGGGTTAGGGTCAGGGTTAGGGTTAGGGTTGTGTTAGGGTTAGGGTTGTGTTAGGGTTAGGGTTAGGGTTGTGTTAGGGGTAGGGTTGAGGTTAGGGTTAGGGTTGTGTTAGTGCTAGGGTTGGGTTAGGGTTAAGGTTAGGGTTGTGTTAATGTTAGGGTTAGGGTTGTGTTAGGGCTAGGGTTAGGGTTAGTTTTGGGGTTAGGGTTGGGGTTAGGGTTAGGGTTGTGTTAGGGTTGGTGTTGGGTTAGGGTCAGGGTCCTGTTAGGGTTAGGGTTAGGGTTACGGTTAAGATTGTGTTAGGGTTAAGGCTAGGGTTAGGGTTGAGGTTAGGGTTAGGGTTGTGTTAGTGTTAGGGTTGGGTTAGGGTTAGGGTTGTGTTAATGTTAGGGTTAGAGTTGTGTTAGGGTTAGGTTTGGGGTTAGGGTTAGGGTTGGGGTTAGAGTCAGGGTTAAGGTTAGGGTTGTGTTAGGGTTAGGGTTAGGGTTGTGTTAGGGTTAGGGTTGAGGTTAGGGTTAGGGTTGTGTTAGTGTTAGGGTTGGGTTAGGGTTAAGGTTAGGGTTAGGGTTAGGGTTAGGGTTAGGGTTAGGGTTGTGTTAGTGTTAGGTTTGGGTTAGGGTTAAGGTTAGGGTTAGGGTTAGGGTTGTGTTAATGTGTGTTAGGGTTAGGGTTAGTTTTGGGTTAGGGTTACGGTTAGGGTTAGGGTTGTGTTAGGGTTAGGGTTGTGTTAGGGTTAGGGTTGGGGTTAGGGTCAGGGTTAGGGTTGTGTTAGGGTTAGGGTTGTGTTAGGGTTAGGGTTGTGTTAGGGTTAGGGTTGAGGTTAGGGTTAGGGTTGTGTTAGTGTTAGGGTTTGGTTAGGGTTAAGGTTAGGGTTAGGGTTGTGTTAATGTTAAGGTTAGGGTTACAGTTGTATTAGGGTTAAGGTTAGTTTTGGGGTTAGGGTTGGGGTTAGGGTTAGGGTTGTGTCAGGGTTAGGGTTGTGTTAGGGTTAGCGTTAGGGTTAGGGTTGTGTTAGGGTTGTGTTAGGGTTAGGGTTAGGGTTAGGGTTGTGCTAGGGTTAGGGTTGAGGTTAGGGTTAGGGTTGTGTTAGTGTTAGGGTTGGGTTAGGGTTAAGGTTAGGGTTAGGGTTAGGGTTAGGGTTGTGTTAATGTTAAGGTTAGTGTTAGAGTTGTATTAGGGTTAGGGTTAGTTTTGGGGTTAGGGTTAGGGTTGTGTCAGGGTTAGGGTTGTGTTAGGTTTAGCGTTAGGGTTAGGGTTGTGTTAGGGTTGTGTTAGGGTTAGGGTTAGGGTTGAGGTTAGGGTTAAGGTTAGGGTTAAGGTTAGGGTTAGGGTTAGGGTTGGGGTTGGGGTTGGGGTTGTGTTAGGGTTAGGGTTAGGTTAAGGATTAGGGTTAGTGTTGTGTTAGGGTTAGGGTTAGGGTAAGGGTTGTGTTAGGGGGTTAGGGTTAGGGTTAGGGTTAGTGTTAGGGTTAGGGTAAGGGTTAGGGTTAGGGTTAGGGTTAGGGTTAGGGTTGTGTTAGGGTTAGGGTTAGGGTTATGGCTAGGGTTAGGGTTGTGTTAGGGTTGAGGTTAGGGTTGTGTTAGGGTTAGGGTTGTGTTAGGGTTAGGGTTAGGGTTGAGGTTAGGGTTAGGGTTGTGTTAGGGATAGGGTTAAGGTTAGGGTTAGGGTTAGGGTTGGGGTTGGGTTAGGTTTAGGATTAGGGTTAGGCTAGGGTTGTGTTAGGGATAGGGCTAGGGTTAGGGTTAGGGTTGTGTTAGGGTTAGGGTTAGGATTGAGGTTAGGGTTAGGGTTAGGGTTAGGGTTGTGTTAGTGTTAGGGTTAGGGTTAGGGTTTGGGTTGAGGTTAGGGTTAGGGTTAGGGTTAGGGTTAGGTTTAGGGTTAGGGTTAGGGTTGAGGTTAGGGTTAGGGTTAGGGTTGAGATTTGGTTAGGGTTAGGGTTGGGGTTGGGGTTGGGGTTGGGGTTGTGTTAGGGTTAGGATTAGGGTTAGGTTTAGGATTAGGGTTAGGGCTAGGGTTGTGTTAGGGATAGGGCTAGGGTTAGGGTTAGGGTTAGGGTTGTGTAAGGGTTAGGATTGAGGTTAGGGTTAGGGTCGTGTTAGTGTTAGGGTTAGGGTTTGGGTTGAGGTTAGGGTTAGGGTTAGGTTTAGGGTTAGGTTTAGTGTTAGGGTTAGGGTTGAGATTTGATTAGAGTTAGGGTTAGGGTTAGGGTTAGGGTTAGGGTTGAGGTTGAGGTTAGGGTTAGGGTTAGGGTTAGGGTTAGGTTTAAGTAGAGGAGGGGGTTGGGGGTAGAGGATTGAGGGAAAAAAGGCACTGTCCATCAACAGCCTGTCCAGGCAATGTCCACATCCAACGCAAGATCCCGGGGGACCCTGAAAGAAAGCAATCCGAGTGGGCGTTAAATGTGATGTCAAACACATGTTGGATTAATCTCCAGGGTTAGGGTTAGGGTTAGGTTTATGGTTATGGTTAGGGTTAGGTTAGATACAGTCTATAGGTCCCTAATATATATAGATATCTAATATACTCATACATTGTTATGTAGGATACACGCATGTATATATAACTTATTCATATTGTTTTTCGAATTTAAAAATAGCTGACCGTTTTTTCCCCCCTTCTCTGGGATTATATTCCCAGTTTTGATCTTGGGCGTCTGGTCACTTATAGCCATGCTTGCTAACCCTCCCAAATTTTCTGGGAGACTCCCGAATTTCAGTGCCTCTCCCGAAAATCTCCCGGGACAACCATTCTCCCGTATTTCTCCCAATTTCCAGCCGGACAACAAGGCACGCCCCTTCCAGGTCCATGCGGACCTGAGTGAGGACAGCCTTTCGTCACGTCCGCGTTTTCTCCATATAGACAGCGTGCCAGCCCAGTCACGTTATATCATCTACGGTTTTTGGAGAGTGCACAACTGTACACACAACAAGAAGGAGACATAGCAGAAGAACGAAGAAGAGACAATCATGGTGACGACGAGTAAGAAGAAGAAGTATGCTTGCAAGTCATCAGAGGGGGTGTTGAGCATGGTTAGAAAGATAGTGACAGAGAATAGAACGAGGATGGACAATTCAACCCTAAACTCACTCCTTTCCTGCAAATTAAATTTCACAGATGCTGCCCATACCTATGCTCGTTCAAAGGCTGTGCTACTGGCTGCAAAGCATTGCACTTTCAAATACAACAATGAGTAGAGGAGTGTTATGTGTGTGTATATGTGTAAATAAATGAACACTGAAATTCAAGTATTTATTTTTACTGTTAAGCAAACTATGAATGATAAAACACGCCAAAACATGTGTCCTTTATCATAGCTACACGTATGACAAAAAAACGTGTGAAAATAGAATAGAATAGAATAGAATAGAAAGTACTTTATTGATCCCTGGGGGAAAGTCAGCACCACAGTTCGCTCACAATAGACAAGAATAATAATACATAATATAATATATATAATATATAATATATAATGTATAAATAATATAATGAAGGACCTCCTGTGTCGTTCCGTGTTGCATTTTGGGAGTCTGAGCCTTCCACTGAACGTGCTCATTCTCCCCGCAAGGTCCGAGTGTAGTGGGTGGGAGGTGTTGTCCATAATGGCTAGGAGTTTTGCTAGACTTCTCCTCTCTGACACCACCGACAAAGAGTCTAGCTTCACTCCCACCATGTTACTAGCCTTCTCTCCCAACTTGTCCAGTCAGTGGTATTCAGTGAGGTAAGATTAATTAAATGCGCTGACAGTTCATTGGTCCTGCCAAATGAATTGCACTGAGTGGAGCGGATCACCACTGATGGCGGCCCCACGTCTCGTCAGCGCCAGTAGGCAGTAGCGCTCGATGCTGCGTCTACTTATAAGATGTCTATAGTCATAAAGTTAGCAGTGAGTTTACAGCCTCACTGATTTAACGACACAGCAAATAAAAGTCATGTTACTTAGCCAATAAACGTTAGCTTACATTCAAATGTCGAACGAAGTTGGAAGTTGTTGCGTCTCCGTCTGTAATATTCGAACTGCATGTTTTGCATACTGCAATTTGTTTTTTGTTGACCATGTCGTAGTTTTTATACCCCAACGAAACCAACTTTGGCATAATTTTTTCTCACTGGCGCGTTGTTTGACAACTCTTTTTCGTTGGTTTTCCTGCAATTTGATTGGATGAATGCTGTGGAATGAAAACAACGTAGATCTAATTTGATTGGCTGTTGTACTGAGAGCACACACGCTGACAGGCAGCACACACGCTGACAGACGCACACGTAAAAAAAAAAGATACAGAGCGCTCCTGAATAACTTTTTAATCTTTGGGTTTTGGGGAAAGTACCAAGTCTTGTCAAGTCAAAAGGCTCAAGTCCAAGTGAAGTCACAAGTCATTGATGTTAAAGTCTAAGTCGAGTTGCAAGTCTCTTTACATTTTATCAAGTCGAGTCTAAAGTCATCAAATTCATGACTCGAGTCTGACTCGAGTCCAAGTCATGTGACTCGAGTCCACACCTCTGGTAGCGGTCGTGTGTTGTGATGTTGTTAAGGTGGCGAAAATCTCCACAAGCCCGCCAGGAACCGTCTGTCTTAGGCACCATGTGCAAAGGTGAGGCCCACGGGCTACTAGAATGCCTCACGATACCTAACCGCTCCATAGTAGCAAACTCCTCTGGGCAAAAACTGGCGGGCTCACCGTAGGAATGAATTGCTCAACACCGTGTTTAGTGTCCGTGTTGGAAAAAGTGGGAGTGATCAGCGGCGGAAAATCCCCTAGCAAATGCTGAAAAAAGTCACCAGATGCTAACTAATTAGCATGTATTAACGGTCCAAGTCCTCCCACTCTACAGGTAAAAGTTGAAAAAGATACATTAGCAACTCAACAAGCAGTCCATTAGCGCACAGATTGTGCGATGACAAAGTCTCGCAGGAATTTGCATCCGTGGAAGCACACAGTCACCAACTTGGAGCCAAAAGTGTCGATTGACGAGCTGTTAGCGGCACTCAACAGTGGCCCGCAGCCACCGGCCACCTTGTCCGTGTCAGTGGCGGTTAGCAGGCTGACTTGTGAATCGTAGTCCACCAGTATATGTCTCCTTGACGACAAGTCGGCAATGAAGAGCAGCTCGCTTGCTTTGCTGGCGCCCACAGCCGTTACTGAACGTCGGGCGTTGGAGTTTCCCGGGGCCGTGAAAGAGCATGCAAGCACACACCGTTGAGCTTTGGCGCCAGAAAAGATGCGGGGAAATAAACCCGCTCTCATGGGAGCCCAGCAGCGACAGCATATTGTCCATCAAATCCACGGCGCTAATATCGGCCAAAGCAGTTAGGAAAAGAAATCTATCTGCCCTCTCCGCGTCAGTCAGAGTGAATCTCCAAAGCAGAAGATCCTTGAGGGCAGCATTTTTGCCGCTCTTTGCAGGTGTTCGCAACAGTAGCATAGCACGGCGAGTGGTTGCTTGATCGTGAGCTGTTACAACCAAGTACAAATCCCGTTTCCATATGAGTTGGAAAATTGTGCTAGATGTAAATATAAACGGAATACATCCATCCATCCATTTTCTACCGCTTATTCCCTTCGGGGTCGCGGGGGGCGCTGGAGCCTATCTCAGTTACAATCGGGAATACAATGATTTGCAAATCCTTTTCAACCTATATTCAATTGAATGCACTACAAAGACAAGATATTTGATGTTCAAACTCATAAACTTTATTTTTTTTTGCAAATAATAATTAACTTAGAATTTCATGGTTGCAACACGTGACAAAGTAGTTGGGAAAGGGCATGTTCACCACTGTGTTACATGGCCTTTCCTTTTAACAATACTCAGTAAACGTTTGGGAACTGAGGAGACACATTTTTTAAGCTTCTCAGGTGGAATTCTTTCCCATTCTTGCTTGATGTACAGCTTAAGTTGTTCAACAATCCGGGGGTCTCCGTTATGGTATTTTAGGCTTCATAATGCGCCACACATTTTCAATGGGAGACAGGTCTGGATCACAGGCAGGCCAGTCTAGTACCCGCACTCTTTTACTATGAAGCCACGTTGATGTAACACGTGGCTTGGCATTGTCTTGCTGAAATAAGCAGGGGCGTCCATGGTAACGTTGCTTGGATGGCAACATATGTTGTATGTACCTTTCAGCATTAAGGGCGCCTTCACAGATGTGTAAGTTACCCATGTCTTGGGCACTAATACACCCCCATACCATCACAGATGCTGGCTTTTCAACTTTGCGCCTATAACAATCCGGATGGTTCTTTTCCTATTTGGTCCGGAGGACACAACGTCCACAGTTTCCAAAAACAATTTGAAATGTGGACTCGTCAGACCACAGAACACTTTTCCACTTTGTATCAGTCCATCTTAGATGAGCTCAGGCCCAGCGAAGCCGACGGCGTTTCTGGGTGTTGTTGATAAACGGTTTTCGCCTTGCATAGGAGAGTTTTAACTTGCACTTACAGATGTAGCGACCAACCGTAGTTACTGACAGTGGGTTTCTGAAGTGTTCCTGAGCCCATGTGGTGATATCATTTACACACTGATGTCGCTTGTTGATGCAGTACAACCCGAGGGATCGAAGGTCTTATGTGCAGTGATTTCTCCAGATTCTCTGAACCCTTTGATGATATTACGGACCGTAGATGGTGAAATCCCTAAACTCCTTGCAATAGCTGGTTGTGAAAGGTTTTTCTTAAACTGTTCAACAATTTGCTCACGCATTTGTTGACTAAGTAATAACCCTCGCCCCATCCTTGTTTGTGAATGACTGAGCATTTCATGGAATCTACTTTTATACCCAATCATGGCACCCACCTGTTCCCAATTTGCCTGTTCACCTGTGGGATGTTCCAAATAAGTGTTTGATGAGCATTAGAACTATTGTTGCAGCGATCTTTGGGGAGGTTTGCCTGTGAGCGCGTGGTGGTGACACCAGCCTCACCACTCCACAGTGTAGCGCACATGTCAACACAATCAACCTAATTGGCAGCTCACGCCAGCATCCCAGAACAGTTTCTTTGCTCAGAACTTTGTTCAGTGGTTTTACAGAGTAGCAAATGGCAGCAAAACAGTGAAATTGCATACTAAATCATTGGACTAAGACGCATGGGGACTGAGAAAAGATAAAAGAGGCTACCGGTAAGCTCCCGTCTTTCTACTGGGCCGAAACAAACTGTTTGGATGCAATTGGAGGCTGTAGCACACAGAAGCCTATGTCTGTGCTTATGGAGCAAACAAATCATAAGTATTGTTTTGATAAATGTGTTGCCTGTTGAGAGGCTGAAAGTTAAAAGGTTGCGTTGTATTGACTGCTTTGCAGTGGTTAAATTGTGTGGTTATTTGATAATTTTGTTTAAGCTATTTGAAGTAAATGATTTTGCTTGGAATAAAAATGCATTCATTCGTACAGTTAATTGATTAACCAATAAAATACACACTGCTTTATTGAAATAGAATGCAATGTTTAGTTGGTACTTAAAACTTTGAGCACCAGGGTCATTTGCACATTATTGGTCTATTGGGCTGTTGAATTATGCAAGTAGTCAAATCTGTCTGCTGTACTTGATTTCAGTTTAATTAAAGGTGTGATTTGAGTCATCATAATGTAGAATTAAATATGTAAAATGATCTTGGTTAAGATATAAGGTAAAAAAGAAGATTCATTTAAGGGTAGATGGTTCTAAAAATAGAACTAATGCTTACATTTTACAGTATTTGCTTTATCCCACCTGCCTTGGTTGACTCAATGAGCAATGGTTAATATAGGCCATGTTTAATGTATTATTTTGTGCCTAGTACATGTGCTTTGTTGTGTTCTTGTAAATACTGATTTGAATTTAATACGTTGTTTTTGGACACTCGGGTGAAGAGAGGGGCGGAGCTTCTACCAATCACCACCTGGTGGTGAGTTGGCTGCGATGGTGGGGGAGGATGCCGGACAGACCTGGCAGGCCCAAACGCATTGTGAGGGTCTGCTGGGAACGTCTGGCAGAGTCTCCTGTCAGAGAGAGTTTCAATTCCCACCTCCGGAAGAACTATGAACATGTCACGAGGGAGGTGCTGGACATTGAGTCCGAGTGGACCATGTTCCGCACCTCTATTGTCGAGGCGGCTGATTGGAGCTGTAGCCGCAAGGTAGTTGGTGCCTGTCATGGCGGTAATCCTAGAACCCGGTGGTGGATACCGGCGGTGAGGGATGCCGTCAAGCTGAAGAAGGAGTCCTATCAGGTTCTTTTGGCTCATAGGACTCCGGAGGCAGCGGACAGGTACCAACAGGCCAAGCGATGTGCGGCTTCAGCTGTCGTGGAGGCAAAAACTCGGACATGGGAGGAGTTCGGGGAAGCGATGGAAAACAACTTCCGGACGGCTTCGAAGCGATTCTGGACCACCATTCGCCACCTCAGGAAGGGGTAGCAGTGTACTGTCAACACCGTGTATGGTGAGGATGGTGTTCTGCTCACCTCCACTGCGGATGTTGTGGATCGGTGGAGAGAATACTTCGAAGACCTCCTCAATCCCACCAACACGTCTTCCAATGAGGAAGCAGTGCCTGGGGAATCTGTGGTGGGCTCTCCTATTTCTGGGACTGAGGTTGCTGAGGTAGTTAAAAAGCTCCTTGGTGGCAAGGCCCCGGGGATGGATGAGACCCACCCGTAGTTCCTTAAGGCTCTGGATGCTGTGGGGCTGTCTTGGTTGACAAGACTCTGCAGCATCGCGTGGACATCGGGGACGGTCCTCTGGATTGGCAGACCGGGGTGGTGGTTCCTCTCTTTAAGAAGGGGAACCGGAGGGTGTGTTCCAACTATTGTGGGATCACACTCCTCAGCCTTCCCGGTAAGGTCTATTCAGGTGTACTGGAGAGGAGGCTACGCCGGATAGTCGAACCTCGGATTCAGGAGGAACAGTGTGGTTTTCGTCCTGGTCGTGGAACTATGGACCAGCTCTATACTCTCGGCAGGGTCCTTGAGGGTGCATGGGAGTTTGCCCAACCAGTCTACAAGTGCTTTGTGGACTTGGAGAAGGCATTCGACCGTGTCCCTCGGGAAGTCCTGTGGGGAGTGCTCAGAGAATATGGGGTATCTGACTGTCTGATTGTGGCGATCCGCTCCCTGTGCGATAAGTGTCAGAGCTTGGTCTGCATTGCCGGCAGTAAGTTGAACACGTTTCCAGTGAGGGTTGGACTCCGCCAAGGCTGCCCTTTGTCGCCGATTCTGTTCATAACTTTTATGAACAGAATTTCTAGGCGCAGTTAAGGCGTTGAGGGGATCCGGTTTGGTGGCTGCAGGATTAGGTCTCTGCTTTTTACAGATGATGTGGTCCTGATGGCTTCATCTGGCCAGGATCTTCAGCTCTCACTGGATCGGTTCGCAGCCGAGTGTGAAGCGACTGGGATGAGAATCAGCACCTCCAAGTCCGAGTCCATGGTTCTCGTCCGGAAAAGGGTGGAGTGCCATCTCCGGGTTGGGGAGGAGACGCTGCCCCAAGTGGAGGAGTTCAAGTACCTCGGAGTCTTGTTCACGAGTGAGGGAAGAGTGGATCGTGAGATCAACAGGCGGATCGGTGCGGCATCTTCAGTAATGCGGACGCTGTATCGAGCCGTTGTGGTGAAGAAGGAGCTGAGTCGTAAGGCAAAGCTCTCAATTTACTGGTCAATCTACATTCCCATCCTCACCAATGGTCATGAGCTTTGGGTTATGACCGAAAGTACAAGACCACGGGTACAAGCGGCCGAAATGAGTTTCCTCCGCCGGGTGGCAGGGCTCTCCCTTAGAGATAGGGTGAGAAGCTCTGTCATCCGGGGGGAGCTCAAAGTAAAGCCGCTGCTCCTCCACATCGAGAGGAGCCAGTTGAGGTGGTTCGGGCATCTGGTCAGGATGCCACCCAAACGCCTCCCTAGGGAGGTGTTTAGGGCACGTTCGACCGGTAGTAGGCCACGGTGAAGGCCCAGGACACGTTGGGAAGACTATGTCTCCCGGCTGGCCTGGGAACGCCTCGGGATCCCCCGGGAAGAGCTGACGAAGTGGCTCGGGAGAGGGAAGTCTGGGCTTCCCTGCTTGGGCTGCTGCCCCCGGGACCCGACCTCGGATAAGCGGAAGAAGATGGATGGATGGATTGATGGATGGACGTTGTTTTTCATAAGTTTAAAGGTTTTCCACCATCCTTTTTCTGGTCAATAAATTTGCAAATCGAGTGAAATCCTGAGTCTGGTCAAATCCTTCCCTTTTCAAGTGTGGGAAACCCATAAAGTTTAAGTTACACTTGCCAATTAGTGGCCATAGTGGCCATAAACAGTTAGCGTCTACAGCTGCTGTGGCCAAAGTGCGGCACCGGGGCCATCTGTGGCTCGTGGCTCCTTTGTCATTGGCAAAACTTGGGAAAACAGCAAGCATGCACAATGAGAAAAATAAAATGTTGATATGAGCCAATGATAAAACAAAAATGCTGATCCAGCCCTGACTGGTTGGTGAGACTGGCATGAAAGCCCTCTGATTAGTGATCAGCGACAGATGAATGTCCTGATCAGCAATCAGAGGCAGGTGGCTCAATAAGCGCTCCTAGCAACGAAAGGTAACCAAGGGAGGAAGGAGCGCTAAAAACAGAATTAAACACTAAACAACAAAACCAAAACACGACATGGCCTACAGGTCATGACACCTAAGACATCAAAGGGACCTTTACCAAATGAAAACAATGAGCTACTTGGGCATCATTGTGTTGTTACTCTTAGCATAAGGAATTTATCTAGTGAATTTAAGTACAATGAAATGTAGAGAAAAAGTGTATGTGTTCTAAAATATTCTAACAATGCTCTACAGCATGAGTGACAAACTCTGGCCCGCGGGCCAAATTTGGCCCCCCGTGTAATTTCACTTGGCCCTTGAGGCGATATCAAATTAACACTAAAGCTGGCCCGCCGATTACATACAGCGGCGGTGCCGCAGTAACACCTCATTCACCGCTAATTCCCATACTTGCCAACCCTCCCGAGAGACTCCCATATTTCAATGTCCCTCCCAAAAATCGTCACATCCCCTTTTCGTCCAGTCCAACGAGTGCTGGCTTAGTCACATAATATGTGCGGCCTTGGCACGCACACACAATTGAATGCAACGCATACTTGACCTTCATTGATACAGGTTACACTGAGGGTGCCCGTATAAAAAAACTTTAATACTGTTAGAAATTTACGCCACACTGTGAACCCACACCAAACAAGAATGACAAACACTTTTCGGGAGAACATCAGCACCGTAACACAACATAAACACAACAGAACAAACACCCAGAACCCTTTGCAGCACTAACTCTTCCGGGACGCTACAAGGTGTGTGTGTGTACGTGTGGTGGAGGGGGGGGGTATTTTGTAGCGTCCAGTAAGAGTTACTGCTGCAAAGGGTTCTAGGTATTTGTTCTGTTATGTTTATGTTGTGTTACGGTGCGGATGTTCTCCCAAAATGTGTTTGTCATTCTTGTTTGGTGTGGATTCACAGTGTGGCGTATATTTCTAACAATGTTAAAGTTGCTTATACGGCCACTCTCAGTGTAAACTGTATCGCTGTTGATGAAGTATGCGTTGCATTCACGTGTGTGTGCGTACAGAAGCCGCTCATATCTTGTGACTGGGCGGGCACGTTGTTAGAATGGATGAAAAGCGGACGTGACGACAGCTCGTAGAGGATGTTAAAAGCAGTGCCTTACAGGCACGCCCCCAAGACTGTGGAATACGAGATATAATGACTGATGAACACTTTCATTCGATAATGAAGGTTGCCTCAGCTCAAAGCCTGAGCCCCGACATTAATGAACTAGCATCCAAGAAAAGATGGCAGGTATCTGGCTTGGGCACATCAGATTAGATCAGTGTGTTGCAAACTGAGCAGTTTAAAGTCCTGAATGGTTGGTTTATTCATTATTTTATTTTCAAATGTATTAGCCTGTGGAAAAAATTAATGTTGATATTTACCTCAGAAGGCTGCAAATAGAAAAGAGGCATTACATTTTTATTTAAATTGTATTTGATATGCCATTGATATTTTTTAATTATTATTATTATTATTTGAAACTCGATTTTGCATGTCACTATAAAGTTATATAAGCCTTGCTTGTTCAATATTTAATGCAAAACTTGTTTGGGTCCCTATCAAAAAGGTTAATTTGTTCAACCTTGGCCCGCGGCTTTGTTCAGTTTTAAATTTTGGCCCACCCTGTATTTGAGTTTGACACCCCTGCTCTACAGTATAGACAGAATAAACTCACCCAGTAGGGATGGAACAGTCTATGAAAAAGATCAAGACCGTTCGGTCGTCCTGAAACGGTTTGTTTGTTTTACTCATCAGTTTGAAGCGTAGGGAACTGTGGTTTCTGCATTAATGTAATGGCGCACAGAATCACGGAATTGATCAATAAAAACAGAATCTACTTTTAAGTGAGGAAGTTGACGTAATTAATAAATAACCAATTATTCCACAGCAACTCTGTGAATAATATGAATAACAATTGTAATAGTTTGACAGCACTAATTCAAGTTAGACAAATTATTGACTGCTTGCGACTGACTCATCCTGACGTTTTTCCATAATTCATATTTAGTTGCAGCACAGTCCTGCACAAATGTTTTTTTTCCCCTTCCAAGTGCATGCAAGAATGGAAGAAATAAAACCGCATCAACATGATTTTGCTAAAGTGAAGAAAATCTATGCATATGAATTCAGAATACATGATGGTAATGAAGTGGTTTTTTTTTCAAAGTAACATGATTACTGCCACCCAGACTTAGTTGGGTATACCAATGGAGACATAAGTGTCCTTCCTAAATCAAGTTTGCTCACCTGACATTTGGAGTTAGAAAATTAAAATGTCATTTCTTTATGTTTAATGACTTGAGGTTCACTACCGAGGAATAATGTTTCCTGTTTACCAATCCAAAATGTCAAGATGGAACTTGCTTATGTTTATAGCTTTGCCAGCACCCCCATAGTTATTTGTCTAGAGAATATTTTACATATTGACAGAAGTCTGAATCTGTGCACAGCATGAAGAGTAAACATAAGTAGAAATATGTAATGATTAATAAGTTAAATTAAAATTAAATAAAAAAAATGAACGTGTGTGATTCTATGAGTATTGTAACTGACATATGATGATTTTATTGTAAAACATATATCCTTTTTGTGACTACGAGATTAATCACAAGTCATACTTACCTCATTTCAAAGCCTTATAATTGCAACATGCCTGCAGACACCACTTTCGATTTGCAGCAACTGTCGCAGTTGAGGATTAGCAATTATTAGGGATGTATATTGTTCGGATTTTATCGATACCAAACCGATATTCCTTATCTATACCAATATTCATTGGTACTTTTATCAGTACTATATGTAACAGGTGCAAATAAAGATTATTATTTTTATTCTACTGCTTCCTTATTTGTGATTATTCCAAACTGATTATCAGATCCTAGGGCTTGGCAATATGGCAAAAAAATAAAAATAGAAATAATCCCATCTCGATTAATATCACAGATTTTTATATTGTTTTTAATCTGCCAGTTTTAAAGTATCTGTACTAAAAAAACAAATAGACTAGGGATTAGTTCAACATTGTCTTAATAGTTGAAGTACATTAAAAAAAGAAGATTCTACTATTTATATACACACACACACACATATATATATATATATATATATATATATATATATATATATATATATATATATATATATATATACAGTATATATATATATATATATATATATATATATATATATAAATACACACATATACACATATATGCAAACCCCAAAACCAGTGAAGTTGGCACGTTGTGTAAATCGTAAATGAAAACAAAATACAATGATTTGCAAATCCTTTTCAACCTATATTCAATTGAATGGACTGCAAAGACAAGATACTTAACGTTTGAACTAGAAAACGTTATTTTTTGCAAATATTAGCTCATTTGGAATTAGCTCATTTGGAATTTGATGCCTGCCTATGTATGTGTGTAAATGTGTATGTGTATGTTTGTGTATATATATGTATGTATGTGTGTGTATATGTGTGTATGTGTACACATTCATATGTATGTGTATGTGTATGTATAGAGTATGTATATGTATGTATATATGTATGTATGTATATCTCTGGGGGTACGCTCTGGGCCAGCTTGTCAGGCGGGGGTCGGCGCCTCAGGCTACTGCATCCGGACTGGGTGTCTGGAGCTCCTGGGTCCCATCGTCCATCCCTTCCGGGTGCCCGTCTCGGTTGGGGCCTGCTGGGTGTAGTCCCTGCGTCTATTGTGGTAGCTTGGTGCTGCAAGGTATTCCGAGGTGTTGCGAATCGGCCAGCTGCTGGGATAGTGACCTTGTGTGTCAGCATGTCCTTGATCCTCTTTTAATTTATTTATTTATTTATCTTATTTATTTATTTTTATGTATGTATTTATTTTTTTGATATTTATTTTTTAAATATATTTTATTAATATTATTTTTTATTTTTACCCTCCCTCAGGTGGGGAACTCGACAGGGCGGTTGCTGGTTGTTCCATCTCCATCGTTGGGGTCCCTTCGGGTGGGGTGGGTGGTTCCCGTGGCTCCGTGCTGGGTGGTCCTGCGGCGGCCGATTTGGGTGGGGTGGCTGGGGGCGGACCTCGCCGCGCTCTCCGGGGGTGGGGGGTGGGCTCTTGGAAGCCCGGTTGCCGGTGGGGCATGAGCGGTCTTCCCGTCCGGTTGCGGGGAGTCTCTGGGCCCCCCGGGCGGGGCGTCCCGCCTTTCTGCCCGTGTGGGGTGTGGTCTCTCGCTGGCTTGGGGTCTGGCTGTCCCCTGCTTTTCTCGTGCCTTGTCCTCTGCCGGGTGCGTCTGTCTGCGGCCTGCTGCCGGCTCTTACGGACGGCGCGGTGGGCCTGGCTCTGGGGTTCCTGTCGCTGGCCAGCCTGGCTGCGTGGGGGAGGTGGTCCCTGGTTCCCTGGGCGCCACACCTACTGTTTGTGGGTTGGGCTCTCTGGGGGCTTGGGCCGTACTCTGGGTCCCACACACACTGGGAGTCAAATGTATTGTACATGCAAATTCACATATACTCACATACATACATACATACATACATACATACATAGGTACCTACGCTCCCACATACATACACAGATACAGTACATATCTACATACTCAAAGTTCATACATCCACACGCACAATCATTGTACAAACATACACATACACATACTGTACATATACATTCACTGTACAGACATACATATACACATACTGTACATATATATTCACTGTACTGACATACATATACACATACTGTACATATACATTCACTGTACAAACACATATACACATTCTGTACATATACAAGTACATATGCATACATACACTCATGCACATAATCACGTTTCATCAAACATATATTAACGTTGTTGCCCTAGGGTAAACTGGGTAACACATGGCACACTGACAAAGCTTAACCTATGGTTACTATAACAATCTACAAGGTTAATATCGGTTGCTTCTCTTTCTTCCCCTCCATTTTTCTGCATTCTTTCGTATCTGTAGTTATCATTACGTATATGTATTGTTGCATTTGAACATCTGTATTGTTGATAATAAAGGTAAATTATTGGTATTGTTCATTATCAGCCCTGCGATGAGGTGGCAACTTGTCCAGGGTGTACCCCGCCTTCCGCCCGATTGTAGCTGAGATAGGCTCCAGCGCCCCCCGCGACCCCGAAGGGAATAAGCGGAAGAAAATGGATGGATGGATGTTCATTATCAATAGCGCTATTTCTATTGGTATCTGTATTGCTCCATTTGTTGTGTAATAATGCTCATTGCCCATTTATTGTCATTTCTGTATTATTTTCTATTTTCGCTAACTGCTTATTTGCTATCACTTTTACCATCATATTTGTACATGTCGTATTTGCTGATGTTGCTCTATTGTTGTTGTTGTTTTTATTGTTGTGTTTGCTGTTGTTTTTTTGTCTCTCTGTCTAATCTCCCTCTTGTCCCCACAATTTCCCCCTCTGTCTTCCTTTTTTTCTCTTTCTATCCCCTCCTGCTCCGGCCCGGCTGCACCAAATGATAATATAAATACATTTAATAAAGTCAAATACAAATAAGGCAACAAGAGAAGTATCCTACACTTCTCTTTTGTAAAGTAAATCTGAACAGCCAATATGGGCATCTACATCAACTATATGATTTGCCTGAGAAGCTGGACGGGACAAAAAAAACCAAAAAAAAAAACGAATTTGATGCCTGCAACATGTTTCAAAAAAGCTGGCACAAGTGTCAAAAAAGACTGAGAAAGACACTTATTTGGAACATCCCACAGGTGAACAGGTGAACAGGCTAATTGGGAACAGGTGGGTGCCATGATTGGGTATAAAAGCAGCTATGAAATGCTCAGTCATTCACAAACAAGGATGGGGCGAGAGTCACCACTTTGTGAACAAATGCGTCAGCAAATTGTCGAACAGTTTAAGAACAACATTTCTCAACCATCTACTGCAAGGAATTGAGGGATTTCACTATCTACGGTCTGCAATAATATCATCACTGCACGTAAGCGATGATATTACGGACCTTCGATCCCTCAGGCAGTGCTGCATCAAAAGCGACAACGGTGTGTAAAGGATATCACCACATGGGCTCAGGAACACTTCAGAAACCCACTGTCAGTAACTCCAGTTCGTCGCTACATCTGTAAGTGCAAGTTAAAACTCTCCTATGCAAAGCGAAAGCCATTTATCAATAATACCCAGCAACGCTACCGGCTTAGCTGGGCCTGAGCTCATGTAAGATGGACTGAGGCAAATTGGAAACATTTTTCTGTGGTCTGACAAGTCCACATTTCAAATTGTTTTAGGAAACTGTGGACGTTGTGTCCTCCGGACCAAAGATGAAAAGAACCATCTGGATTGTTATAGGCGCAAAGTTCAAAAGCCAGCATCTGTGATGGTGTGGGGGTGTATTAGTGCTCAAGGCATGGGTAACTTACACATCTGTGAAAGCACCATTAATGCTGAAAGATACATTCAGGTTTTGGGGCAACATATGTTGCCATTCAAGCAACGTTACCATGGACGCCCCTGCTTATTTCAGCAAGACAATGCCAAGCCATGTGTTACAACAGCGTGGCTTCATAGTAAAAGAGTGTGGGTACTAGACTGGCCTGCCTGTAGTCCAGACCTGTCTCCCATTGACAATGTGTGGCGCATTATGAAGCCTAAAATACGACAATGGAGACCAACGACTGTTAAACAACTTAAGCTGTACATCAAGCAAATTAATGATTATTTGCACAAAAATAATTGTTTCTCAGTTCAAACATTACAAATCGTGTCTTTGCAGTATGTTGAAAAGGATTTGCAAATCATTGTATTCTGTTTTTATTTACGAATTACAAAACGTGCCAACTTCACTGGTTTTGGGTTTTGTATATATACACACACACACACGCACACACGCATATATATATATATATATATATATATATATATATATATATATATATATATATACATATATATATATATATATATATATATATATATATATATATATATATATATATATATATATATATATATATATATATATATATATATATATATCAGTGACGTGCAGTCAGGGGAGGCAGGTGAGGCGGGGCCTCACGTGCCATCATGGAAAGAAAAAAATGTAAAAAGAAAAAAAAAATTAAATTGTTATATGTATCCAGTGATTATACTATAAAGTTATTTTCCATTTAACTTCACCAGTTTTAGATTATTTTTATTCAAAATCAATTAATTTTCACATTTGCCGTTCAAATACTGAGAAGAGACTTGCGGTGAGTCACCAGCCAGTTGGCATGTCACTGAGTTGAGCCTCACCATGGATTGCGCAATGACTCGGCTAACTGCTGGCCTGCTGTGCAGTGAGACCGTATTGCTATATGAATTATATTATACATTTCCATAGTTTAGTTAGCTGATGTATATAATATACAGTGTATTTTGTCAACAACTGTATGTGTGTAACGTATTTCTTGTGCTGAGCAATCATAAAACTGCTGCGAAGACGCACTGTGTGAGGCTCGCAGTAATCCCGCCTCCTGGTGGTAGAGGGCGGTAGTGATCCCAGAGATCATTCATGCGACTACTCGGCTGCAGAATAAGTGACAAGAAGCAGCAACAGTTAGCAGTGATCGTTTATTTTTTCCTCTTGCCTGGACTATTAACATGGAGGATTACATACCATATTTCCTTGAATTGCCGCCGGGTATATAGTATGCGCCTGCCTAGAATTACTGCCGGGTCAAACTCTTTCGCAAAATAATTAGCGCATGCTTAGCATTACCGCCGGCTCAGGATTAACGCCGGGTCAAACTCGTTTCGCAAAATATTATTTTTATTAGCGCATGTCTAGAATTTCCGCCGGATCAAACTCGTTTCACAAAATAATTAGCATATGCCTAGAATTTCTGCCGGTTCAAACTCTTCACTCACGAGTGACACTTCACCTGTCATCATTTTCAAAATGGAGGAGGCTGATTTCAATAATTTGAAATTGCATAAAGGGAAGACGATTAAGAGCTATTCAGTAGGATTTAAGGTCCAAGCTATTGACTATGCTAAAAAGAACAGTAAGCAGCTATGTTTTATTAATATAACGTAGCTGCGTGTGTCAAATATGAGTCATTAAATTACTCCCGACTCCTGGTGGTAGAGGGCGCTAGTGATCCTTCTTGCGACTACTCGGCTGTAGAAGAAGTGACAACAAGCAGCAACATTTAGCAGCGATCGTTTATTTTTTCCTCTCACTTGCACTTTTAACATGGAGGATTACATATCTAAAATAAAACCGTTTTCTAAACTGGACTTTCAATCGAAGCGGAAGGTAATAATTAAAGGAAGATCTCCATCGAGACAGAGAGACTTTTAAAACTGAAGAAAGATAAGGAAGACTTCTATAAACAAGTTATCGATGCAAGTAAAGGTAAGACCATAATAAAGTTTTTTTTATTAAATGTGCTTTTTATGATGTTGGATCTGTGTTGTTGTTGTTGTTGGGGACAAGTGTTGTAAATTAGCTCTGGCTACAAACACTATGATGCATACATTGGATAACTGTTTCAGGTGTCTATGTTTTTGTATCTGTCCCTATTTCAAATAAACCTCTCTCTATATATACAGGTAAAAGCCAGTAAATTAGAATATTTTGAAAAACTTGATTTATTTCAGTAATTGTATTCAAAAGGTGTAACTTGTACATTATATTTATTCATTGCACACAGACTGATGCATTCAAATGTTTATTTCATTTAATTTTGATGATTTGAAGTGGCAACAAATGAAAATCCAAAATTCCGTGTGTCACAAAATTAGAATATTACTTAAGGCTAATACAAAAAAGGGATTTTTAGAAATGTTGGCCAACTGAAAAGTATGAAAATGAAAAATATGAGCATGTACAATACTCAATACTTGGTTGGAGCTCCTTTTGCCTCAATTACTGCGTTAATGCGGCGTGGCATGGAGTCGATGAGTTTCTGGCACTGCTCAGGTGTTATGAGAGCCCAGGTTGCTCTGATAGTGGCCTTCAACTCTTCTGCGTTATTGGGTCTGGCATTCTGCATCTTCCTTTTCACAATACCCCACAGATTTTCTATGGGGCTAAGATCAGGGGAGTTGGCGGGCCAATTTAGAACAGAAATACCATGGTCCGTAAACCAGGCACGGGTAGATTTTGCGTTGTGTGCAGGCGCCAAGTCCTGTTGGAAATTGAAATCTCCATCTCCATAGAGCAGGTCAGCAGCAGGAAGCATGAAGTGCTCTAAAACTTGCTGGTAGACGGCTGCGTTGACCCTGGATCTCAGGAAACAGAGTGGACCGACACCAGCAGATGACATGACACCCCAAACCATCACTGATGGTGGAAACTTTACACTAGACTTCAGGCAACGTGGATCCTGTGCCTCTCCTGTCTTTCTCCAGACTCTGGGACCTCGATTTCCAAAGGAAATGCAAAATTTGCATGGTTGGGTGATGGTTTGGGGTGCCATGTCATCTGCTGGTGTCGGTCCACTCTGTTTCCTGAGATCCAGGGTCAACGCAGCCGTCTACCAGCAAGTTTTAGAGCACTTCATGCTTCCTGCTGCTGACCTGCTCTATGGAGATGGAGATTTCAAGTTCCAACAGGACTTGGCGCCTGCACACAGCGCAAAATCTACCCGTGCCTGGTTTACGGACCATGGTATTTCTGTTCTAAATTGGCCCGCCAACTCCCCTGACCTTAGCCCCATAGAAAATCTGTGGGGTATTGTGAAAAGGAAGATGCAGAATGCCAGACCCAAAAACGCAGAAGAGTTGAAGGCCACTATCAGAGCAACCTGGGCTCTCATAACACCTGAGCAGTGCCAGAAACTCATCGACTCCATGCCACGCCGCATTAACGCAGTAATTGAGGCAAAAGGAGCTCCAACCAAGTATTGAGTATTGTACATGCTCATATTTTTCATTTTCATACTTTTCAGTTGGCCAACATTTCTAAAAATCCCTTTTTTGTATTAGCCTTACACAATATTCTAATTTTGTGACACACGGAATTTTGGATTTTCATTTGTTGCCACTTCAAATCATCAAAATTAAATGAAATAAACATTTGAATGCATCAGTCTGTGTGCAATGAATAAATATAATGTACAAGTTACACCTTTTGAATGCAATTACTGAAATAAATCAAGTTTTTCAAAATATTCTAATTTACTGGCTTTTACCTGTATATCCTTACATCACACTCAAATTTATAAGCGCAGGCCTAAATTTACCGCATGCCTTTGGTAAGCGCCGGAGTGAGAAGAGGTTTTAAAATAATTAGCACATGCTTGCCTTTACAGCATGCCTTTGGTAAGCGCTGGAGTGAGAAGAGGTTTTAAATTAATTACCGCCCCGGCGGCAATTCAAGGAAGTACGGTATCTACAATAAAACAGTTTTCTAAACTTGACTTTCAATCGAAGCAGGAGGTAATACTTAAAGGAAGATCTCCATCGAGACAGAGAGACTTTTAAAACTGAAGAAAGATAAGGAAGACTTCTATAAACAAGTTATCGATGCTTTTGTTCAAAAGGAGCTGCGCAAGGACTTCATTTATAAGTAAAGGTAAGACCATAATAACGTTTTTTTTTTTTTTTCATTAAATGTGCTTTTTTGTGTGCTACAGTTTGTATGTGTAAAGTTAAAGTTAAGTTAAAGTACCAATGATTGTCACACACACTAGGTGTGGTGAAATTTGTCCTCTGCATTTGACCCATCCCCTTGCTCACCCCTTGATGCTGAGTTCCAAGCAGGGAAGAATGCTGGTATGAGCTTTTAAACATAACCTGTTAACTGCTGCCAATCAAATGGTGAATAAGATACTCTTTAGGGTTTATATGTTTGTAAATCTGACTGTGATGAAGTCAGTGCCTCACCAGCCATGAACATCACCACACGTCACTGATATATATATATATATATATATAATGTGCATTTACTTATAATTTATATTCATTTATTCATGACAGAGGTGTTGGTTAACATGTTAAAAGTTTTTAATGTAAATAAAATCATGTTTAACACATATAGTGTTATGGTTTGTTAGTGGTGAACCCCAAGATGCAGAGATGGCAGGCGTGTTGCAGGAAAACATGACTTTAATAAGATAACCAGAGACAGGATACCAGGAACTAGGAAACAACAAACAGTCCTTGAGTACTGACTGGAGGGCGAGGCAGGCAAAAATAGCAGCCAGCAAGAAGATCGATGATCCCGTGAGTTAAGTAGGTCCTCTTTCCCTAACTCCATCAACACCTTCTGGTACCACTCATCCATCCATTTAGCGCTGCATTTTTTTCATGTGGTCCTTCTTAGTTGGTGGAATCATCTTGTTAGGTTCGTTCTTTGTAGCGATAGTTGTGACCCCATAAAGCAGGAGACAGCAGGCAACGTGCAGGTGAAGCGTATTTAATGTCAACATTTACACAAAACAAAAATAGAGTGTTGCAGGGAATTGCACAGAAAGCTGTGCCTGAAAAATAGAGCCTCCGCTTACAACAATAAGTGAAAAAAACAATAATCTTGAAATATCACTAACCATGTTCGTAATTCCAACAATGATCCCACAACCAACTAACCCGTGAGACTGGTTTTTAAAGCCCTCTGGTAATTATAGCAGCGTTCACAATCATTATGAAAGACATGACGACAGATTTTTTGGTTTAATGCATTCTAAATATTAAATAAACATAAATAAATGTCCGCTTATAGCAGAACCAATGGGAGCTCCATTATTCTGGTCATAAAATTCAATAAACAACCATTCGAAAAGACCAACAACACTCAATTTACATTTTGTGACTTGAATAATAACCAAGTATTAGTGATATTGTTATTATATGTGCTAACGCAGACAAACCATTTATAGCGGCGGCATGATCACTACTGTGTCCCTATGTTTACATCATCGAATGGTCAGCTGTTTCCTCGCTTCCTTGCTCCCTGTAAGTTTATTGTAGATCATAAATCATGCATCTCACCTGAAAAGTAGATGGCTAAGAATATTACCCGACAAGTTGGGGCACTTTAGGACCTGGAACTGGTGAGAAAGACGTGACATCCAACACCCCTTTTCTACGTGAGGATTATGAGACATTTTTCACCTCAACGGGACTATATGAACATGCTAGCAATCGGCATCCTAATGACAGCGGACCTTCTACACTAAGTGATGTTTTATTATGTTTGTAAAGTCTGCAGTGAGCAGAAATCAGTGATGAAGAAAAAAAAAAAAGCAAACGTTTTGATACGTTTTTGAAATTAATGTGCCGCGTATGCTTAAAACAATCAAAAAACTTAAATATTAAATGTTATTATAATTGTGCCCGTTACTACATTACATATATACTTACATCATGTATATAAAACCCTAATGGAGGTGTTTGGATGTTTTTCAGAGGCTCTATAGGCCACCATAGGCTCCATTGTAAGCAGACTTTTGATCTAATTTATTTAATACTGAATGCATTAAAAAACAATCTACCCGTCGTCATAATGATTGTGAACGATAGGCAAAATTCCAACAAAAGTGCAGTTCTCCTTTATGCACCTGGGCTAAAGCGCACTTTGTACCTGTTTAAAAACTTCCCTTTAAATGTGTAATGTATTTAAACAAATTACATTTGAGAAAAGGATGAGTGGGTTTAATATTTGGAGTATATATGGATGTAATTACACTGTAAAAAAACATTGTGTAAAAAAACGGTCATCTACTGGCAGCTACGGCTGCCAAACGAAAACCATAAAATTAAAGTAAAACATTGTAAACCAAATAATGATCAAAAACATTATATGTACAGAAATTTTCATGAAACGTTTTGCGGAAAAATATTGTAATTTTACATATTTTTACTAAATTATTAAGATCAACCACCTTTAATAAATTGACAATGCACCAGTTCTGCAGAAAAATACCTTTATTCTACAGAGTTTTTCCAAATTGTGACGATCAAACACCTTTAATGAAGTGACAATGCTGGCAGTTCCACAGAAAAATACCATTATTTTACAATTTTTTTCTGAATTGTTAAGATCAACCACCTTTAATAAAGTGACGATGCAAACAGTTGGTGGTAGCGGGGGTGTATTTTGTAGCGTCCCGGAAGAGTTAGTGCTGCAAGGGATTCTGGGTATTTGTTCTGTTGTGTTTATGTTGTGTTACGGTGCAGATGTTCTCCCGAAATGTGTTTGTCATTCTTGTTTGATGTGGATTCACAGTGTGGCGTATATTTCTAACAGTGTTAAAGTTTTTTATACTGGCACCCTCAGTGTAACGTGTATCGATACAGGTTACACTGAGGGTAGCCGAATAAAAAAACTTTAACACCGTTAGAAATATACGCCACACTGTGAATCCACACCAAACAAGAATGACTACCTGTATCGCTGTTGATGAAGTATGCGTTGCATTCACTCGTGTGTGCGTACAGAAGCCGCACATATCTTGTGACTGGGTCTGACCGATGTTAGAATGGATGAAAAGCGGACGTGACGATAGCTTGTAGAGTACGTTAAAGACAGTGCATTTAAGGCACGCCCCCAAGACTGTGATCCGGGTGGACGAGATATAATGACTGATGAACACCTTCGTTCGATAATGAAGGTTGCCTCAGCTCAAAGCCTGAGCCCCGACATTAATGAACTAGCATCTAAGAAAAGATGCCAGGTATCTGGCTTGGGCACATCAGATTAGATCAGTGTGTTGTAAACTGAGCAGTTTAAAGTCCTGAATGGTTGTTTTATTCATTGTTATTTTATTTTCAAATGTATTAGCCTGTGGAAAAAGTTAATGTTGATATTTACCTCAGAAGGCTGCAAATAGAAAAGAGGCATTCAATTTTTATTTAAATTGTATTTGATATGCCATTGATATTTTTTTAATATTACTATTATTTTTTGAAACTGGATTTTGCATGTCACTATAAAGTTACATAAGCCTTGCTTGTTCAATATTCAATGCAAAACTTGTTTGGGTCCCTATTAAAAGGTTAATTTGTTCAACGTTGGCTTTGTTCAGTTTTAAATTTTGGCCCACTCTGTATTTGAGTTTGACACCCCTGTGTTAGATTGTTAGTATGGACATAGACGTTTATATAACAAGCTACATATTTAATGAAAGATAATTACTGTAATTTTACATGAATTTGAAAGTAATTTAAGAAAACAGAAAATGCTATGTATAATTAATTTGGTATTTTTCTGTAAAAAAAATAGAAATATACATAGTTTGTCATTACTGGCATATTACTTAAAATAACAGGTGGATTGTTTATTTACAGATAATGTCTTCAATTCTACAGTTTTATAAACTATTTAAAAAAAAATAGAAAAATTACAGTAGAAATTTTTAACCATAATAATAGGATTTTTTTTTTTTACAGTGTATCTAATGTGAACTTCAACCATTGAAAGACAAAGATGTAGCAATATGAATACCAGTGAGTAGACCAAAACAGGGAATGTTAGGGAAAACTGGCGTTCATGCAAGGACAAAGGAAATAAGAACAACCGATGTGCTCTGTGTCTCCGCCCTCCTCGATGTCATGGCAACTCAGGTGAGAGAGAGAGAGGAGAGCTAGGAAAGCCAGGAAGGCAGAAACAGAAAACCTCACTCCTTAACACCTCACGAGCTGGACACCTCACGAGTTGACAGCTCAAACTGTGCAATTTATCCACTTTGATGCAACAACTTAACATCATACCAGGTCATTGTGTGATATTATGATACCTTTCATTTGGAAAGTTGTTTCAATAACGTACAAATGTTGTCATATTCATCTTTTGATGTCAAATTTGCAGTCGACAGAGTCTGACTATTTCAATACTTTTGTATGGAGTTATAATAAATATATACATAATAAAAATGGTAACTAAGGGGTATGACCACTTTATATAGACTTTGTAGCGACAAACACATGGGTGGATTTAGTTTCAGTAAAAAGGGAACTAAAAAATATCAATTTCATCATGCTAGTATCGATCCAATACTGATTCTAGTCTTGATATCCAGCCTCATCGTTATTAATAGCCTACATTTTTGTTTATTTTAATAAAAGGGAACTAAAATATAAATCTTATCATGCTAGTATCGATCCAATACTGATTCTACTCTTGATATCCAGACTCATCGTTATTAAAAGCCTACATTTTTGTTTATTTTAATAAAAGGGAACTAAAAAATGTAAATCTCATCATGCTAGTATCGATCCTATACTGATTCTACCCTTGATATCCAGCCTCATTGTTATTAATAATACTGTCGAAATATTTTGTTATGTGATTAATCAGGAATAATCGCTGTGAATGACTTTTTTGCATAATTTAAATGAAAGTCAAAGAAAACACAATTTTTTCACAAATGCAATTTAACTGTCAGAATGGTATAAACAAACATTTTAAAGAGCTTTACATGTATATACAGTACAGGCCAAAAGTTTGGACACACCTTCTCATTCAATGCATTTTCTTTAATTTCATTACTATTTACATCAAGGGTGTCAAACTCTGGCCCGCGGGCCAAATTTGGCCCGCCGTGTAATTTCACTTGGCCCTTGAGGCGATATCAAATTAACACTAGAGCTGGCCCGCCGATTACATACAGTGGCGGTGCCGCAGTAACACCTCATTCACCGCTAATTCTCATACTTGCCAACCCTCGCGGGAGACTCCCATATTTCAATGCCCCTCCCGAAAATCGTCATGTCCCTTTTCGTCCAGTCCAACAAGCGCTGGCTTAGTCGCATAATATGTGCGGCCTTGACACGCACACACAATTGAATGCAACGCATACTTGATCTTCATTGATACAGGTTACACTGAGGGTGCCCGTATAAAAAAACTTTAATACTGTTAGAAATTTACGCCACACTGTGAACCCACACCAAACAAGAATGACAAACACTTTTCGGGAGAACATCCGCACAGTAACACAACATAAACACAACAGAACAAATACCCAGAACCCTTTGCAGCACTAACTCTTCCGGGACGCTACAAGGTGTGTGTGTGTGTATGTGTGGTGGAGGGGTGGGGGAGGGTTTGGTGGTAGCGGGGTGGGGTGTATTTTGTAGCGTCCAGTAAGAGTTAGTGCTGCAAAGGGTTCTGGGTATTTGTTCTGTTGTGTTTATGTTGTGTTACGGTGCGGATGTTCTCCCAAAATGTGTTTGTCATTCTTGTTTGGTGTGGATTCACAGTGTGGCGTATATTTCTAACAATGTTAAAGTTGCTTATACGGCAACTCTCAGTGTAAACTGTATCGCTGTTGATGAAGTATGCATTGCATTCACGTGTGTGTGCGTACAGAAGCCGCTCATATCTTGTGACTGGGCGGGCACGTTGTTAGAATGGATGAAAAGCGGACGTGACCACAGCTCGTAGAGGACATTAAAAGCAGTGCCTGTAAGGCACACCCCCAAGACTGTGGGATACGAGATATAATGACTGATGAACCCTTTCGTTCGATAATAGACTAGACTACACTAGACTTCCTTTTTATTGTCATTCAAATTTGAGGCATTGCAGGCTCCAGTCCAGACAGAGATGCTGTTGGTCAGCAGGCTCTCGATAGTGCCTCTGTAGAATGTAGTGAGAATGGGGGGAGGGAGCTGTGCTCATTTCATCCAACGCAAAAAGTGCATGCGCTGCTGAGCTCTTTTTACAAGAGCTCCGGTGTGTAGGGACCAGTTTATATTGTCAGTTATCTGCACCCCCAGGAACTTGGTGCTGCTTACTATCTCCACCGCTGTGCCGTTGATGTAGAGTGGAGCGTGGCTGGACTGGTGCTTCCTGAAGTCAACGATGATCTCCTTGGTCTTGTTGACATTCAGGACCAGATTGTTGGTTCTGCACCAGTCAACCAGATGTTTCACCTCTTCCCTGTAGTCCATGTCGTTGTTGTCACAGATTAGGCCCACTACTGTCGTGTCGTCCGCATACTTCACAATGTGGTTAGTAGTGGACCTGGCGCAGCAGTCATGAGTCATCAACGTGAACAGCAGCGGACTCAGGACACAGCCCTGGGGGGAGCCGGTGCTCAGGGAGATGGCACTTGAGGTGTTGTTGCCCACTCTCACAGATTAGGGTCTGTCTGTGAGGAAGTCAAGCAGCCAGTTGCAAAGGGGGGGTACTGAATCCTAGGGGGGCCAGTTTACTCACCAAGTGCTGCGGGATGATGGTGTTGAATGCTGAGCTGAAGTCCAGGAAAAACATCCGCACGTGTGTGTCCTTTCCTTCCAGATGTTCTAAGCTCAGGAGGAGTGCAGAGGAGATGGCGTCCTCTGTGGAGCGGTTAGGGCGATAAGCAAACTGGTTTGTGTCAAATGTGGGGGGAAGTCTGTAGACAATATATTCCTTTACCAGCCTCTCGAAGCACTTCATTATGATGGGGGGGGGGGGGAGTGCAACGGGGCGGTAATCATTGAGGGAGGAGATTGTGGGTTTTTTTGGCACTGGAATGATTGTGGCCATCTTAAAACATGATGGTACCACAGCCTGGGTCAGCGAGATGTTGAAAATGTCTGTGAGAACCCCAGCCAGCTGGTCTGCACATCCCTTAAGCACCTTGCCTGGAATGTCATCAGGTCGCGGTGCTTTCCGGGGGTTCACTCTCCTCAGGGTTTTCCGGACATCCGCTATATCCAGGTTGAGCGGCTGCTCATCAGGGCGAGGGATGGATTTTCTCGCCGGAGTGGTGGTAAGTGCCTCAAACCTTGCAAAGTAGTTGTTAAGGTCATCTAGGAAGCTAATACTGTTGTCACAGGGACAGGGGGCAGCTTTATAGTCTGTGATGACCTGTATGCCCTGCCACATTCGTCTAGTGTTTGTAGGGTTCTCGAAGAAGTCCTGCACTTTCTGACTGTAAGCACGCTTTGCAACCTTAATGGCACGGTTCAGGTTAGTTCTGGCCGATTTTAATGCCACCATGTCGCCAGACTTGAAAGCCTTGTTCCAAACCTTTAGAATTGCACGTACCTCACTGTTCATCCAGGGTTGGCCTGTGTGGGGATGTTCTTGATCACACTGACATCCTCCATGCATTCCTGAATATATGCGGACACAGACTCTGCATACTCCTCCACACATGTGTGGTGATTTTCGGTGGCGGCTGCTTTGAACATGTGGTCTGTGGTTTCGAAGCAGTCTTGTAATGCTGACATTGCTCCCTCTGGCCAGGTCCTCACCTGCTTCACTGTAGCTTGCTTCCTGATCAGCAGGGGCTTGTATGCAGGAATTAGCATCACAGATAGATGGTCTGAGGAGCCGAGGTGGGGGCGTGGTGCAGCTTTATACACCTGTTTAATATTACTATACACCAAGTCCAATCTACTTCCACCCCAGGTTGCAAAATTCACATATTGATGGAAATGAGGGAACACTGTTTTCATGTTAGCTTGATTAAAATCCCCTGCCATGATGAAAACTCCCTCTGGATGATTAGTTTGCAGTTCATTGATGGAGCAGTACAAATCATTCAAAGCTTCTTTGGTGTTAGCACTGGGGGGAATGTACACTACTGTGAAGATCATAGCACTGAATTCCCTGGGTATATAAAATGGCCTGCATTTTATAGTTAATAGTTCAACATCAGGAGAGCAGTGACGTGATACTATCTTTCCATTATTGCACCAGTTATTATTGACGTATATGCAAACACCACCGCCTCGGGATTTACCAGTGAGAGATTTGCTCCTGTCCGACTGAAACATAGTTAGCCCCTCGATGCTAACTGCCTCGTCCGGAACGGATGATTTCAACCACGTTTCTGTTAGAAATATGGCGCAGTAGTCTCTCATCACGCGTTTTGCATTTAAATCCAGCTTCAGGTAGTCCAGTTTGTTCTCCAGGGAGTGGACGTTTGAAAGCAGGATGGAAGGAAGCGGCGTTCTGTGGGGATTATCCTTTAGCTTTGTTGTTAGCCCCGCTCGGCATCCCCGCTTCTGCTCCCGATCACACCGCTTACGTCACTTCCGTTGAAGGTCCCCGCTGGTACTTGACTCCGCTTCGTCAAAGGCCGCTGGATGTAGCCTGCAAAGTATTCCCATGCTAGCGAGGAGGTGCAACGTACACGCATCTTTCAGTCCAAAACAGCCCGATCTATCCACATCCAGAATTGTCTGGCGGTTGTATGTGACCACGGAGTGTCCACGCTGTAAGCCAGCCATGAAATTTAAAGAATTGTCCGGTATTTTTGCCAAATTGTTCTATACTACCATGAACGTCTGCAAGCCGCAGCCCGTCAGGGCGCCGCCATCTTTAAGAGGCAACCTAATGAAGGTTGCCTCAGCTCAAAGCCTGAGCCCCGACATTAATGAACTAGCATTCAAGAAAAGATGGCAGGTATCTGGCTTGGGCACATCAGATTAGATCAGTGTGTTGCAAACTGAGCAGTTTAAAGTTCTGAATGGTTGGTTTATTCATTATTTCATTTTCAAATGTAATAGCCTGTGGAAAAAGTTAATGTTGATATTTACATCAGAAGGCTGCAAATAGAAAAGAGGCATTCAATTTTTATTTAAATTGTATTTGATATGCCATTGATATTTTTTAATTATTATTATTATTATTTGAAACTCGATTTTGCATGTCACTATAAAGTTGTATAAGCCTTGCTTGTTCAATATTTAGTGCAAAACTTGTTTGGGTCCCTATCAAAAAGTTTAATTTGTTCAACCTTGGATTGCGGCTTTGTTCAGTTTTAAATTTTGGCCCACTCTGTATTAGGGATGTCCCGATCCGATATTTGGATCGGATCGGCTGCCGATATTTGCCAAAAATTGCGTATCGGCAAGGCATGGGAAAATGCCGATCCAGATCCAGTTTAAAAAAAACCTCCGGTCCGTGTTTTCCAACGCACCGATTTAAATAATACATTCCACTTTTCTGCTGCTCCGTATTTTCCGTTCGGCATTTTCTAGCACACCTTCAAGCACATCCACACATCTGTGAATTCTCACGCAGTTGCTTTTAGCTGCTGGCATTACACGACAGGCTCTTCTCACTCTTTCCTGTGTCTCCCTCTCACAGACAGCGAGCGCACCTTCTTACACACGTCACATACTGTCACGTCATACGTCACATACTGTCACGTCATACGTCACATACGTATACGTCCTCCCCGAGCAGAGAGGTAGCAGCATGGCTAACGTTAGCTGTGATGCTAGCGCAGCCGTGCGAGCAACGCTCCCTCTACGGTGCTCGCCTGTGCAATTGCGCACTGTTTAAACGTCCTCTGCGCATAGCAAATCTATGCCACTCACAAAATCTAATTAAAAAAAATAAGCACATAACAATTTTCGACACACGGACACGACAGAGAAAACAGTTTTCGTCATCATTGTTCAAATATTGTGACGTCTGTCGAGACGCTTATCTCCATTCGGTGCCACACGCTCACACCATCAAAATGCTGAGGCAAAAATTTCCACATCAACACCGTATGAAAAAATTAGTGATTTTTTTAGTTGTGATTTCCTTCTCTGTATGAAAGTTTAAAAGTAGCATATATTAATGCAGTATGAAGAAGAATGTTTTAATGTAGACATGCAAGCCTTGAAAGAAAATTTTGAAAATCAAGACTACATTTCCTGCAAATGGGTGCATTTCTACCCTATATTTTAACTTTAGATTTATTCTCATATCAAACTCTGACACTTACATCCGGCGCCCCCCTCCACACCCTGGATTATAAATAATGTAAATAATTCAATGTGATTATCTTGTGTGATGACTGTATTATTTATGATAGTATATATCTGATAGTATATATCTGTATCATGAATCAATTTAAGTGGACCCCGACTTAAACAAGTTGAAAAACTTATTGGGGTGTTACCATTTAGTGGTCAATTGTACGGGATATGTACTTCACTATATTTTACTTCCGGTTCCGGTTCACCGTGCGTGACTGCTCGCTGACTGCTCGCTGTTTCGAAAAAGCTAAGTATCGTTCTATTTGTGTGCTTTGAAATTGTTCTGCAGCTTTCTTTATTACTTTCTCAACATATTTAGTAGTACTATTTAACTTGCAAATCACCCGATCTCTGTCTCTCCACCCCTCCCGCAGCTAGCTAGCAGCTAGCTGCTAAGCTAACGAAGCTAGCGCGGAGAAAGGCGTCGCCGGGCGCCGGTCAGAAGGAGTCTACTCCTGCACACCGTGACCAGGACTTCTCGGAAGACAGCAGGAACTTCACTCGGTGACAGAAAACACCGTGAGTATGGCTTCCTGCGCGTCTTGCATCTTACTCACGGAGAGGCTGGCTCTGCTAGAGGGCCGTGTCCGCCAGTTAGAGCAGAGTAATCTCGTAACTTTAGATGTTGCGGACACATCTGCTAGCGTTAGCTGTAGCGAGCTAACTAGCCCAGCCTGTAGCAGTCCTAAGCGGCCTACAAGCTACGGTGTACCGGTTGAGACGCATAACAGATTTAGCTCTTTAGCTAGTCCTACACCCCAGTCTACCGGGCACCACACCTTAGTCATAGGGGACTCCATCACCCGAAACATAAAGCTTAGCAAACCAGCCACAATTAAGTGCATCCCGGGGGCCCGAGCACCTGACATAGAGGCTAATCTTAGGGAGCTAACTCGCAACAGGCCTAGTAAACACGTACGACAGGCTAATCGCACCACTAGTTATGCGAATATAGTTGTACACGTTGGCTCCAATGACACTAGAATGAGACAGTCAGAGATTACAAAGAGAAACATAGCCAGGACTTGTGATCTCGCTAGAAAGATGTCCAGGCATCGAGTAATTGTCTCTGGCCCCCTGCCTGCGAGAGGCAATGATGAGAGATATAGCAGATTAGTCTCGCTTAACAAGTGGCTGGTTAGCTTCTGTAGACAACAGGGACTAACGTTTATTGATAATTGGCCCTCTTTCTGGGGCAAACCAGGCTTGCTGATGAGGGACGGCCTTCACCCTAACCAGGAAGGTGCCATCATCCTGTCTAAGAATATAGACTACTGTTTAAGTCACATTTGACTAACTACACTAGAGCAAGCCCGGTCACAGGCAATTACAGAGCCTGCTAGTCCGGGTGAGGAGTCAGTTAAGCTAGAACTAGCCAGCGCCAGGCTGGATAATTCCTGTACGCATAGCAATTTTCTTAGAATAACACACAACTCACATAATGTGTTTTCTGTTGTGAATGTGTCCGGGGTAGATATGCATTCTACTGAGGTGGCAAATCATGATGCGTTCAGTCGATCGCAGCATCAAGCAAACAATCTGAAAATTCCCGTCGTATCAATTCCTAGATATGGTCGAAACTATTTAAAGTGCACTACGTATAATAAACGCAACATTATTAATATTTCTACTACGGATAATTTAAACAAAAACTCGTCAAAACAGCCCAATACTTATAATATGGGCTTTTTAAACATAAGATCATTGTCTCCCAAAACGTTATTAGTTAATGAGGTCATTAGAGACAACAATCTTAACGTCATTGGTCTTAGCGAAACCTGGCTCAAACCAGACGATTTTTTTGCGCTAAATGAGGCATCTCCTCCTAACTATACGAATGCGCATATTGCCCGTCCCCTTAAAAGGGGTGGGGGGGTCGCACTAATATACAATGAAAACTTTAACCTTACCCCTAACCTAAATAATAAATACAAATCGTTTGAGGTGCTTACTATGAGGTCTGTCGCACCGCTGCCTCTCGATATGGCTGTTATCTACCGCCCCCCAGGGCCCTACTCGGACTTTATTAATGAATTCTCAGAGTTCGTTGCTGATCTAGTGACGCACGCAGACAATATAATCATAATGGGGGACTTTAATATCCATATGAATACCCCATCGGACCCTCAGTGCGTGGCGCTCCAGACTATAATTGATAGCTGTGGTCTTACACAAATAATAAATGAACCTACGCATCGCAACGGCAATACGATAGATCTAGTGCTGGTCAGGGGTGTCACCACCTCCAAAGTTATGGTACTCCCGTATACTAAAGTAATGTCCGATCATTACCTTATAAAATTCGAAGTTCTGACTCATTGTCAACAAACTAATAATAATAATAACTGCTATAGCAGCCGCAACATTAATGCCGCCACAACGATGACTCTTGCTGACCTACTGCCTTCGGTAATGGCACCATTCCCAAATTATGTCGGCTCTATTGATAACCTCACTAACAACTTTGACAATGCCCTGCGCAAAACCATTGATAGTATAGCACCGCTAAAACAAAAAAGGGCCCCTAAAAGGCGCACCCCATGGTTTACAGAGGAAACCAGAGCTCATAAATTATCATGTAGAAAGTTGGAACGCAAATGGCGCGCGACCAAGCTTGAGGTTTTCCATCAAGCATGGAGTGATAGTTTAATATCGTATAAACGCATGCTTACCTTAGCTAAAGCTAAATATTACTCAAATCTCATCCGCCTCAACAAAAACGACCCTAAATTTTTGTTTAGTACAGTAGCATCGCTAACCCAACAAGGGACTCCTCCCAATAGCTCCACCCACTCGGCAGATGACTTTATGAATTTCTTTAATAAGAAAATTGAACTCATTAGAAAGGAGATTAAAAACAACGCATCCCAGCTACAACTGGGTTCTATGAACACAGATACAACTGTATCTACGACGGATACTGCAATACAAAATAGTCTCTCTCTTTTTGATGAAATAACATTAGAGGAACTATTACAGCGTGTAAGTGGGATAAAACAAACAACATGTTTACTTGACCCACTTCCTGGGAAACTTATCAAGGAGCTTTTTGTATTATTAGGTCCATCAGTGCTAAATATTATAAACTTATCACTTTCCTCTGGCACTGTTCCCCTAGCATTCAAGAAAGCGGTTATTCATCCTCTGCTCAAAAGACCTAACCTTGATCCTGACCTCATGGTAAACTACCGACCGGTGTCCCACCTTCCCTTTATTTCGAAAATCCTCGAAAAAATTGTCGCACAGCAGCTAAATGAACACTTAGTGTCTAACAATCTCTGTGAACCTTTTCAATCCGGTTTCAGGGCAAATCACTCTACGGAGACAGCCCTCGCAAAAATGACTAATGATTTACTGCTAACGATGGATTCTGATGCGTCATCTATGTTGCTGCTTCTTGATCTTAGCGCTGCTTTCGATACCGTCGATCATAATATTTTATTAGAGCGTATCAAAACACGTATTGGTATGTCAGACTTAGCTTTGTCGTGGTTTAACTCTTATCTTACTGACAGGATGCAATGCGTCTCCCATAATAATGTGACCTCGGACTATGTTAAGGTAACGTGCGGAGTTCCTCAGGGTTCGGTTCTTGGCCCTGCACTCTTTAGTATTTACATGCTGCCACTAGGCGACATCATACGCAAATACGGTGTTAGCTTTCATTGTTATGCTGATGACACCCAACTCTACATGCCCCTAAAGCTGACCAACACGCCGGATTGTAGTCAGCTGGAGGCGTGTCTTAATGAAATTAAACAATGGATGTCCGCTAACTTCTTGCAACTCAACGCCAAGAAAACGGAAATGCTGATTATCGGTCCTGCTAAACACCGACATTTATTTAATAATACCACCTTAACATTTGACAACCAAACAATTACACAAGGCGAATCAGTAAAGAATCTGGGTATTATCTTCGACCCAACTCTCTCGTTTGAATCACACATTAAGAGTGTTACTAAAACGGCCTTCTTTCATCTCCGTAATATCGCTAAAATTCGTTCTATTTTATCCACTAGCGACGCTGAGATCATTATTCATGCGTTCGTTACGTCTCGTCTCGACTACTGTAACGTATTATTTTCGGGTCTCCCTATGTCTAGCATTAAAAAATTACAGTTGGTACAAAATGCGGCTGCTAGACTTTTGACAAGAACAAGAAAGTTTGATCATATTACGCCTATACTGGCTCACCTGCACTGGCTTCCTGTGCACTTAAGAAGTGACTTTAAGGTTTTACTACTTACGTATAAAATACTACACGGTCTAGCTCCGTCCTATCTTGTCGATTGCATTGTACCATATGTCCCGGCAAGAAATCTGCGTTCAAAGAACTCCGGCTTATTAGTGATTCCCAGAGCCCAAAAAAAGTCTGCGGGCTATAGAGCGTTTTCTATTCGGGCTCCAGTACTATGGAATGCCCTCCCGGTAACAATTAGAGATGCTACCTCAGTAGAAGCATTTAAGTCCCATCTTAAAACTCATTTGTATACTCTAGCCTTTAAATAGCCCCCCTGTTAGACCAGTTGATCTGCCGTTTCTTTTCTTTTCTCCTCTGCTCCCCTTTTCCTTGAGGGAGGGGGGCACAGGTCCGGTGGCCATGGATGAAGTGCTGGCTGTCCAGAGTCGGGACCCGGGGTGGACCGCTCGCCTGTGCATCGGCTGGGAACATCTCTGCGCTGCTGACCCGTCTCCGCTCGGGATGGTGTCCTGCTGGCCCCACTATGGACTGGACTCTTACTACTATTATGTTGGATCCACTATGGACTGGACTCTCACAATATTATGTCAGACCCACTCGACATCCATTGCTTTCGGTCTCCCCTAGAGGGGGGGGGTTACCCACATATGCGGTCCTCTCCAAGGTTTCTCATAGTCATTCACATCGACGTCCCACTGGAGTGAGTTTTTCCTTGCCCGTATGTGGGCTTTGTACCGAGGATGTCGTTGTGGCTTGTGCAGCCCTTTGAGACACTTGTGATTTAGGGCTATATAAATAAAGATTGATTGATTGATTGATTGATTGATTCACTGTGCAACCTACTAATAAAAGTCTCAATCAATCAATCAAAACACATATAATCATCATACTGCTGTGATTATATGCATCAAGTGTTCATTCAAGGCTAAGGCAAAATATCGAGATATATATTGTGTATCGCAATATGGCCTTAAAATATCGCAATATTAAAAAAAGGCCATATCGCCCAGCCCTAGTTCAATGATGCCATTTCTGTTTGTCATGTATAATTTTGTCTATTTTGTGTTTATCCTTGAATAAACAGGTTTCTTGTTACCAACCATTGTGTATTATTCAAACTCCCCTAATTCAGCTGGCTAGTTGTTATCAAGAGTACTAAAACCCTTTTCAACATGATTCTGACAACTAAGTAGGCTAAATAACTTTAAACTTTAATACATGCTCGGATAGGCCAGTATCGGTCAGTATCGGTATCGGATCGGAAATGCAAAAACAATATCGGTATCGGATCGGAAGTGCAAAAACCTGGATCGGGACATCCCTACTTTGTATTTGAGTTTGACACCCTTGTTGTAGATTGTCACTGAAGACATCAAAACTATGAATGAACACATGTGGAGTTATGTACTTAACAAAAAAAGGTGAAATAACTGAAAACATGTTTTATATTCTAGTTTCTTCAAAATAGCCACCCTTTGCTCTGATTACTGCTTTGCACACTCTTGGCATTCTCTCGATGAGCTTCAACACACCTGTGAAGTGAAAACCGTTTCAGATGACTACCTCTTGAAGCTCATCGAGAGAATGCCAAGAGTGTGCAAAGCAGTAATCCGACTAAAGAGTGGCTATTTTGAAGAAACTAGAATATAAAACATGTTTTCAGTTGTTTCACCTTTTTTTGTTAAGTACATAACTCCACATGTGTTCATTCATAGTTTTGATGCCTTCAGTGACAATCTACAATAGTAATGACAATAGTCATGAAAATAAAGAAAACACATTGAATGAAAAGGTGTGTCCAAACTTTTGACCTGTACTGTATATCATGTTCTTTGCTCTTAACATTATCTATTCCCTTCTGGGTTCATTTGGAGCACACCTGTCTTAAAATGACCTATGCATTGATCTTATCACTGACAGTATAACAACTTTCAGGTAACCATCCACATTTCAGGTAAAGAGCACACGGGGTGAAATTATAATGTATGTGCTTAATCTGCGTTGATACCTGAATAAAGTGCGTTAACTCGTTACATTTGACATCCCTAGTTTTCATTATGTTTGACAATACATTTGTCAATGGAGAGGTTTTATTTGAATTGAAGCTTTTACTCTGAAGGTTCAATCACATCAGTTTTCCTGCTGCTGCTGGCTTTATGCATTTCTCCCTCTCTCCTCCCCCTCCCGCTCTCCCTCTCTCTACTGTCATCCAGCACTGTGCTGATGCCTTGCTAAACCTGGAACAACCTCCAGGAGGGATGAGCTGCCGGGCAACTGGAAAGAAGACCACAAAAAAATCTAAGAGATAAATTGTGAGTGCAAGGAGACCAACTCAGGCAGGAGATTGTGGTCACTGTCTATGCATGTGTGTGTGAGTGTGTGCGCCTTGGACTCCCACTCAGTGATGTAAAGGTGGATACTGGCATGTGGAGGAGCAGGCATAAAGGTAAGACACGTGATACTCTTTGGACTTGCTGCTTTTTCAAGGTTTGTGTTAACATAAGAATATGACAATTCTGTCCAGCCTGTCAACCCACCGGAAGACTTAGCAGTACTAAAAGGCGTAGTCTTTCTCTGGTCACTCACTAACAAACAAATACATGCATAATAAAAGGGCCATGGCGAGGTCCTCTGGTTTCTGTAGTGATGGAAAAAAATGCTTAGTTCTGGAGGTGGAGACGACTCATTTCTTTCCCAAGCATCAATCAATGAGGTAGCAAATGTGTGTGGATGGGTCAAGGAGATGGGCGTGACAGGTGTTTCCAATGATGGTCGGACAACAAGGTGTTCCCTGAGACCTATGAAGTTGGCAGTGTGTTGGGAGTCAAAGTAGCCCTGCAGCAGAGTAGCACTGTCCTTTTTTTTGTAGCCCCCCAAGAGTGGGCTAGGATCTAAACTCCTTTTTTTGACACACCTCTATGCTGACTATAAGTAGGAGGAATAGGACTGAATTATAAATGAGTGATGTCCCAGCTGAGGGACTGTCTTACTTCCATTGAGAATGGCATAGCTGTAGTAAATCAATTATGCAAAGTAAAGTTTATTCTACAAAAATGACACGGCGATGCGTGTTTCCTTGGATGGTGGACATTTGTGACAAATGGTGCGGGGCGGGACTTTGTGGCATGTAAGGGCTTTGACAACCCCGCTGTCGCCAAGCGAGAGGGATGCTAATGGAGGAGAGTGAGGATGCAGGCATTACCGCTGCAAGATAGAGGGAGAGGGAGCGTCACATGAGAGCGTGTGTGAGGCGTTTCCATGGCAACCTGACAGGGGTGTGTTTGGTCTCTGGAGATGGTGTGAAACCAGAGGGGAGTGAGGGAGAGATGAGAGAAGAAGGGAAAACTCTCCCTTGTTAAGAGAAGGGAGGGGAGCAGGTAGGAGAGTCTTCCTCATCCTATTGTTTGTTTTCCTCACCCTCTGCACGCAACCTCTTTGTTCCCCTCACATATTTCAAGCAACTTGTAGGGCTTGCCATGATTGTATTTAAGTCAAGATAGTATCTTTATTTGGTGGACATTAAACAAGTTTATGACTGAGCTAATGAGCACAGATCCCTGCCAAGATTCATCAGACGTAGCAGCTGGTCTCCTCTTGGTGGTTGAAAAATAATCAGTGTCACTGTCTGTTATTAATATAATGTCTGAAATTAAATGACATTAAACAATGCATCTTTCAACGTGCGTTATGTTCATGTTGTCGGATAAGATGATTTTGTCAATTTCTGATATTTCACAGTTTCAGGAGGCCAAAAGGCCTTGTGCAGCAACAAGTAGGATTACATAATATCTCACTTGGACACATAACTCCCCTTTTCAAAAATGTTCCGTTCTAAAAAAAGTATTTTTCTCATACC
This sequence comes from Nerophis lumbriciformis, assembly GCF_033978685.3. NCBI lineage: Eukaryota > Metazoa > Chordata > Actinopteri > Syngnathiformes > Syngnathidae > Nerophis > Nerophis lumbriciformis. Next base: position 8,915,455 of record NC_084576.2, read on the forward strand.
GTGTGAATCAGGCTCGTACAACATTTGGAATTTCTATTCAGTTAACTTGAAGAATTTGTAATTGAATTGGCGACACCACGTCAAATTGGAATAACAGTAAGTCAAATTAGATTGACTGCAATGCAGAAAAAAATAGCAACAGGAAGAATTTGCTAAATACTTCACCAACACTGAATGTCCGGATCATATGTAGAGCTGTCCGCCATCTTGCGGCAGTCAGTTGTCAAGACTTCCAGCCAGCCTTGCAGAGAAGAGCGAGTTGGCAATGTTACCCTGGCTCTTTACCTGTTTGCTTGTGTCTTTATTTTTTTTGCACACTGATCTTATGTAACTGCATTTTTTGCATTTGAATATTGTAAACTGAATTACCCTTAAAATCTAACATTTTTTTCTGACTATTAGGCGCACTTTCTCAAAACTCTGAATGCGCCTAATGTACGGAATAATTTTGGTTGTGCTTACCAACCTCGAAGCTATTTTATTTGGTACATGGTGAAATGATAAGTGTGACCAGCAGATGGCAGTCACACATAAGAGATACGTGTAAACTGCAATAGGACTCAAGTAACCTACACCTAAATTTTATATGTTCCATTGAAAATATACAACATTACACACGGCGCTCAAAAATCTATCAAAATGTTTTAGTACGACTTTGGTAAGCTATGCAACATTTTGACCAAAGAACCACAATTTCATGTTATGTAGACCACAAGGAAGTGTTTTCAATTTTGAAAAAAAAAAAAGATAATATCACCCCTTCAATGCACCCTATAATCCGGTGCGCTATCCATCCATCCATCCATTTTCTACCGCTTATTCCCTTTGGGGTCGCGGGGGGCGCTGGAGCCTATCTCAGCTACAATCGGGCGGAAGGTGGGGTACACCCTGGACAATTCGCCACTTCATCACAGGGTCTCCGGTGCGCTATATATATATATAAAATAAGACCTGACTAGACCCGCTCATCGGCAGTGCGCCTTATAATCCGGTGCCCACTATGGTCCTGAAAATAAGGTAATTATGCTGACAATTTCATTAAATACAAATTTGTGAGCAAAATGTGTGTGCTTAATTTTTTTTTTGTTAAAATACAGTGTTTTAAAATTCAGTTTGTAAAAATTCAACGTATAAAAACTCAGTGCAGAAAAATTAGGTGCAGACCCACTTGGGTTTTGAACTTGGGTTTGTTTCCACAAACAAACAAAAAACAATGCATGGTTTAGTTTAGTATTTTCTTCATAGTAAGTAACAGTTTATTACAAGAGAAAGACAAGTAACCAGGGGCGCCGAAAAGGGGGGGTAAAGGAGACGGATTCTAGGGGCCCATGATGGAGGGGGGCCCAGAGAGGCCCCTAATGATGATGAAATTATAATACAGAAAAAATGATGACACTGTGTTGGGGGCCCTGTAAAGATTCTTTTCATGGGGCCCAAAATCCCTAGCGGCGCCCCTGAGTGGTACAATAGGATTTTTTTTAGGGTCCATTCATTACAATTGACATTTTCAATGCAAAAATATGTAGTGTATAAAACTGTGCCAAACTAAACTGTTGAACAAACACACTCATCTAAATGAGTGTGTTTGTCTCTTCTACAAGAGACAGGAGAAAGAAGCCAATAGGATGAAAGGAGTTGAGTAACAATAACAATAGTAAACAAGAAAGGAACATGTGGACTGGCAGTAATTGTCTAGACACAGTAGGGTCGGACTGATAGGACGAGCTAAAATCAATACAAAGCAGACAGCACAATGCAAAGACAGGAACAACTTGATTGATCCAACCAAAATATAACACTGATAAACAAGACACGGAGTAAATAAGCAATCAATAACTCAGACAGCCATAGGCATGCATATTTCCATTTTGTACTTTACATGGGAAAACTCAAAAAATTGAATATCGAGCAAAGGTTAGTTTATTCCAGCATTTAGATTCACAAGATGAAATTTATACAAGACATAGGGTCATAACATGTCATTCAAGATACTGTATTTCCAGGCTGACAGTTTATGAAAACCCTGTATAGAAAATCTCAGAAAATGTGGGGTTTTCAACAACTGTAGGCTATGATCATCAAAATGATAAGAAATACAAGTTTGACATATCCATCCATTTTCTACCACTTGTCCTTTTCGGGGTTGCGGGGGTGCTGGAGCCTATCCCAGGTGCATTACAGTTGAATAAGCATATATATATATATATATATATATATATATATATATATATATATATATATATATATATATATATATATATCTCCCCCAGCGTTTACCTGTTTCTGACCTTTTTTGTAAGGGGCGCCGGAAGTTGGCAGACTCGTCAGCGATCCTGTTCTGTCTCCCTGTGATGTTTTTCTGCTCTTGAATGGGATTGTGCTGAAAATCTTAATTTCCCCTTGGGGATTATTAAAGTATTTCTGATTCTGATTCTGATTACCTGTAAACACTCCAGAACTATCTACCCATCTGCTTGTATCCTAAACAGTAGAAAAACACAGATTAACTTTTCATGGCCTCTAACTAAATGAACTACTTATACTGTGCTAACACAGTTCTTCTCAAATGGTGGGGCGGTGCAATGCCAGGCAAGTGAACATGCTTTTTTTACCGTACCAAAATATGATGAAGCGTATCTAACACTTGGCTTCAATGTAACCACGGTGGGAGACGAGAAAAGACGAATGTGTTGTTTCCTTTGATGTTACTAAGCTTACAGAGGTATAGTTATAACAATTTTATAGACAAATTATACTATTTATCGTCACGGTAAAGAGTGGGAGGGCTGGGGGGAGGCAAAATATTTCCCTCTTCCTAGGGGGGGCGTGACAGAAAATATTTGAGAAGCACTGTGCTAACTAATGCAACAGTTGAAAAATATGTTGCATTTGATGATCGATATTGTTTGTGGTATGCATTACTGATTAGATACTTAAATGATTACTTTCCTATTGAATGGGAATACACAAAAATTTCAATTGCACATTTTTCCCCTTAACTTAAGTCTGTCACTGCGCGCCTACATTCTAGATGCACACTTGGTTGGAGCAACCCCCAAATATGGGCAATCCCTGTCAAATCTGGGTTTGCATGCATTCTGCCATCGGCTTAAATACTTTTGCTCCTGCGCCCCTCTGAGTACCGTGAAACATTATATTGCACCAGACGTTTGGAAGCGGTGTACACCACATGTAATACAATGATACAAGAAACTTCCAGAAATCAATTCAGATCGCTTCAATTGAAACACCGCCAAACACCCATTGAGATGTGTTACAGTGGTAGGACAATAATTTATCCTTCATAAATCAGTCCAAAATACAAAAATGCAGGAAAAAAACAAATAAACAGAAAAGCGTGCCGATTGCACGGGAAGCTATGGCAAAGCTAACGGAAAAGCTTAGCATAGAAAATAAGAAGCAAGAATCATCAAACGCAACTGTTGCGTGAAGAAAACAAGACAGCCAGACTGACTGTGGCAAAAAGCAGGAATAAATAGCTCTCTGATTAGTGCCCGGGGGCTGGTGAGTGTCCCAAACACTAATCAGAGGCAGGTGAAAATAATCAGCACCCATGGCAACCAGGAAAACACAAACCCAGGGGTGTTGAAACAGAACTAAGGGAGTCTTTAACTAAACAAAAACATGATACAGGCAACAGATCATGACAAGATGAGGATAAAAGGACCATAATGCCATTCTGTATTAACTATCAAAAATCTAAATCTTCATTGGTGTTGTGTCTGCTTGAGTGGAAAAAAAGAACAGCGCGACCACAGCGGAAGGCGACTGCGCATTTCGGCCGTATTTGGACATCTTGGGACTAACAACCCTTCAATACCACGATGTGACTATTTAATAGAAAACACATACTGTATATCATGTAGCGTTTGTCACTTGATTCAATTGATTTTTTTCATAGTTAATATCAAACTGTCAGCTGTCGCGCACACACAAAACACACAAAGAGACACAAACAGCTGTATGAGCTCATCCTGACATGTCTTGGCTTCACAAACATTTGAACAAAACAGAACTCTGACATCACAAATTACAGCAGTGATAGCAGTGTCATCTACGGAGTTACATTCAACTAGAAGAAGACAGTTACGCATGCACACAAGCACTACATCACCATGACACATACCATGGATTTATATGGCCTTTTCAAATTCAAAGTTATCTTTTAATGGATGTCAATGACATTCACAAGTGTTAGTAAAACTTCATGTTCCACAATTTTGACAAAAAAAAGGTGTCATGCCAAAGTATGCCTCATTAGTAAGGTAATACAGTAGAGAAGGGATTCATATGGCCCCATTCCTGGGTGAAGAGGGGGGGTTGATTATTTTGCAATGCAGTCTGCTAAAAATGATGTAAAGCGCCACTCTACAAAGTTGCCACAAAATAATTTAAGATAGTCAACACTCTATTGCCATTTGGTGGCTAAAGTGGATAGTGCACCCCCCAATTTGTCATGTTTCACATGTTAGGTAAACCGCCACAAATAGGGCTACATGAATCCCCTTTCTATTGTAAGCCCTCTTTCATTCACAGCGACTTGGGTGTAGGGGTTGTCTCGATACCAATACTGTGGTACCGGTACCGGTACCACAATGTATTTCGATACTTTTCCATACTTTTCTAAACAAAGGGGACCACAAAAAAATTGCATTATTGGCTTTATTTTAACAAAAAATCTTAGGGTACATTAAACATATGTTTCTTATTGCAATACAAGAACAATTTATTCCTTAAATAAAATAGTGAACATACTAGACAACTTGTCTTTTAGTAGTAAGTAAACAAACAAAGGCTCCTAATTAGTCTGCTGACGCATGCAGTAACATATTGTGTCATTTATCATTCTATTATTTTGTCAAAATTATAAAGAACAAGCTGTAATAATGGATTAGTAATCTACTTGTTCATTTAAAGTTAAAGTTAAAGTACCACTGATAGTCACACACACACTAGGTGTTTCCTGAGTTTATAAATATAATAAGAATTTTAAAAAAAGAAGAAAATTGTGACGTTAAAAAATATTGATGTAATCATAGTAGTGTCGACGACATACGCTCTTGTACTTGGTATCATTACAGTGAATGTCAGGTGTAGATCCACCAATGGTATTTGTTTACATTGTGACGCCAATGAGCTACGGTGTGTAGTGCAGCATGTTTACATATTCCTCGTCCCGCAGGGATGATACTTGTAAGAAATGCACTTTATTTGTCACCATGGAGGCGAGGATTAGTGATTTAGAAGTAGCTAAAACATGGCCGATTGCGGATGGATATTAGCTGGCTAGCCATGTTTTAAAGCACCTCTTCCTGAGGGGGTTTCAATGTTATAGCTTCACATTTATCGTTAGTTTTTAAGCCAAAATGCGTCCATTCTCTCTTTTCTGTCTACACACTGAGTCTGCCTGTAAGTACACCGTGATTGTGCGCTGCCGAACATGCTCCTCTGTTCGTAAACCAGAAATGTCACAACGTAACGACGACGCACCGTCATGCTTGTAAAAAAAAAATATGGCGAACTGGTACTTTTCAAACAGAATATAGTACCATTTTTGATTCATTAGTACCGGTATACCGTACAACCCTACTTGGGTGACAGGGTAAGTGTATCTAGAGGCTGGATGGGAGAATACGAAGAGGAACATAATGTGTAACTTCAAGCGTGCAAAAAACAAACAAACACTTAAGCGCAAACACGAGAACAAGGTCCCGTATTAGCAAAGGTATTAGGAAACTGAAATATCCACCACTCATTCTCGGCTTCTTTACAAAACACATCTGTGGCCCCCACCTCAATAGTCATATTGACTCATCTGTTAAGAACCACAACACAATTCCTCTGAAATTCAGACATCTACACAATAGCTGCTCTAGATGCGTTTGTCCCTCAAGAAGGTTGCAAGGACCTGAGAGAGCTTGCTGTGTTAGACTTTTTAAAGCAGAGGGAGAGAAAAAAAATGTCTGGAGTGGGAGGGCTTGTTGGGTGGTTTTAAAAGCTTTCTGTGAGTATTCTCAAAATAGTCCCCACAAACAGGTTTGGCCTGAGGTTTGTAATGCTCAGCTTGAATAAAACAAAAACAGCCAAGATAGCTGTCAGTGAAACACAATGGAAGAACTGAGGTTGAGCACAATCTATTCTGAGACACAACCTCCTAATTGTTACATACTGTATGATAAATTGTGAAGGTCATATTTATATATTGTGGGGTCATCATTAAAACAAAATTATTGTACTGACAAGTCCCGGTAAGTGACGTGTGAGAAACATTTTCCAGGATATTTTCTTCAACAAAATAGCAGTGAGGTAAGCTAGCTATATTTTGCGACTAAGAGGGTGTAAAATATTAAAATGGACCTCTTATTATATATTTTGAATGACGACCATATAAAATTTAGAACACTTCCTTGTGGTCGACACAACATGTAATGATGGTTCGTTGGTCAAAATGTTTACAGACCATCTTCAAGCTGCTTTCAGACCAAGATACACTGTTTTGTGTGTAATATTATTTACGTGCCTCCACTTTGACTGTCCGAGCTAGTTCAATGCTAATTTATATTGGGTTTGCAATTGGCATGCTACCGATTAACACTAGCAATTTTACATGGCGATTTTAAGTTTGGTCGTCAAAACTACAACTAAAATGCATGTTACAATCAAACAGTTGGTGTGTAATAATCACAATCCTTGCAGTATAAACTCTTTGTTGGGCTCAACAACAACAAAAAAGATTGGAATATTAAATTAATGGCATTGACTGCTTTCTGGCTACAGCAACACACCGTCGTCTACTGCCATCTAATGTCTTGGAATTGCAACAGTACAGTGCTTGCAAATGAGACACAGAAGTGCAAGAAAATAAGATAACAACTGGACAGCACAGCTCAGTGTTCAATGTTAAGTTTAAAAAATTAGCTGTTTTTTTATATAATTAACATTTATCAAGACATTTGAACACACACAAAAGTACTGGAAATTGGTACCTTTGAGTACCTGTGTTGATTACCAGGTACCGGGAGTTGGTAGCATATCGATTCAAATGTAAAATGTACCCATCACTAATATACTGCACATTATTCATGTGACAGGAAAGCATAACACCAAAATAAACATAATTTCATTGTTGTTCTTTATTCCACTACAGTTTACCTATACTTGTTTGCAAGTAACACAATACAGTACAATAACGTTTTTTATTGGTCTAATTGTGGCCCTACACATTAGGGATGCAGCTTGCAGCAGGAATGTTTAGTTTGTTATTGTAGATGCATTTTTAGTCAGACAGGGAAGACACGGCAAGTCTGTAGGGCCCTTTTGCTGGGGTGTGATTAGCATTACAGATGTAGGCTTCTGTAGGCGTTAGTTCCAACCAACTCAAGGCTCCCCCATCTCCAGTGCATGATTAAAATGTATCGGTGGTGCGTGGGAATTTCACAAGAGAACAGTGACGCTCTGAGAGACTATTTTTTGCTCAGGTATGCTGCACCTCATCTTGCCTCGTCTTCTCTTTCTCTTTCTCTCACACACAAGGCCTCGACCCACAGGGGAAGTTCATGTGTTGAATGCTTAAAAATCTGCCAAAACCTTTTCTTTTCAGCAGATATTTAGTATTTGTATTTCAACATGTGTTCTCATATAACAAAGGAAGTGACTCATCCCTTTTGGCTGCAAGGAAACAACTGTGTATTTGAAACAGGACCATGATAATAACGCCTAGCATCATCATTACCTTCATTATCATATCTGTGCTGTGATGTTTCCTAGCAACAAACAATCAATCCCATTATTGTAATGGGATGGGAAACCTTTTAGTGGAAATCTCTACAAGTAAACCAGAGCGATAATGTATTCCAACTTAAATGTTACATATTGCAAACACTATTGATCAGTGTCACTATAAATAGGTGATCAATCAAACTGCATCATATCAATTATTGAAGACAACAGTCAGGATCTAATGGTAAATGAAGGTTCCAGCACCATTTATCAGAAAATCAATATGTTTTATTGGTTTAAACTTACACACACGCCCCTTTATAATGGCATATGCCTTCCTATTGTTGCCATTGGAATAAACACATCAAGACTTTTACACCATGCATGCAGTCATCCTTGAACCAATAATACCACACCTTTTATTAATACATAATTAGGTTATTTGTAGCTTTAATAACAGCTGCCAGAGTATCCCCGCTTGGCCTTTTTTAATAGTTCCCTGCCACACTCACCTGCAGGACAGGCTGCCATTATTTTGATTAATAATCTGTCACGTACTTGCTTTATTTATTTTGGGTTTCACAGAGTTTGTGCTTAAATGGCTCACTTTACTTGTCATTGTAGTGAAACAACATTTCAGAGGACAGCAGCAATACAGTACTAATAATAATATGAATAAGTAATACAAATAAGGCAAACACTTGCAACTAAGGTTGGGTATTGTTTGCATATCTAATAACGGTACCAAATCAGTACTTTTGAAACGCCCAGTGCCTGAACCTGTCCTAAGAATGGAAGAAAAATAAAGGTTTTTTTTTCCATAAACAATGCCTTTTTGTCCTTATGTAATTTTCTGCCTTGACAGTTGAAAAGATTAGTAATTTGTATACCTAAATAATATGAATAAAAATAAATAATACATTCACTAATATGAGTGCACATTCGATAGAAGGCCACAAGGAAGGCCATGGGTCTCACAGCCACTGTCTCACAGTCCCTTATTTGAGCAAATTTAGGTTACTTACGAGACAGTAATTGTACAATATCACCTTCAGGCTCTGTCTAACAATGCATACTTTCCAATCAGGCTTTAGCCCCAACCACAGCACTAAGACAGCTCTGATCAAGGTGACAAATTAATCCGCCTGAACACATAACTGGAAAAGTTGACCATGTTATGAGTGGGAATCTCTGGTACTGCTCTAAACGGATTGAAGTCCTATTTTCAACACAGGACATACTTTGTTGGGATTTGTAACTGTGCCTCAGACTAAATGGCTATGATCTGTATGGTATTAATAGTCAATTCCGGAACCCCTAATGTTAACTTGTACATGCTACAATATGCCCAGCTAATAGCAACATAGCAACTGGCAAACTTAGTTCACTTGTTAAGACTTCAAAAGGAGGTGTTGATAAAAGACTTCCCTGTTGTGAGATTTTAAATAATGTTGGTAGTGTGCAACCTTTTGTCCTAATAAAAATGCCAAAAAACAAAGCTTTTTTTTACATCTTTATTTACACCAATTACATATAGTACCAATAAGAGAATCGATGAATATCGACATTCCTTTTTGATATTGGTATCGGTATCGAAAAAATCTTAACATTATACATCCCTAGTCACCTTGAGACCCTCTCTCTGAAAACAAAAAATCAGGTTAGAAATCTTGGGGAAAATAACAGAGTCAGACTTGAACAACCACATTAAAATGTCAATAGCATAAGCAGCTTTTTACCACCTAAAAATTGCCAAAATCTAAATAATAGTGTCTAAAGCAGAATTAGACAGACTAATCCAAGCATTTTTCTCCAGCAGGCTAAATTACAGCAATAGCCTTCCCACCGGGCTCTCTAAATGAGCTGTTAGGAAGCTGTGGTACATCCAGAATGATGCTGCTCGAGTCTTGACTAGAACCATTAAATACGGCCATATTAGTCCAGTGCTCTTGACTGGTTTCCTGTCGCTTAGAGGATAAACTTTCAAACAAGCAGTGCCAAAGTACTTTTCTGAAATGTTCGAGCAATATGAAACATCTCGGGCTCTGAGAACCCCAGAGTGGTCTACTGCTGGTGGCTAGAGAAAGGACGAAACATGGTGGGACTGCGTTTCAGTTTTACGCTGCTAAAATCTGAAACAGTCTTCCAGAAGACATAAGGCCTCAACTTTGGAAATGTTTAAAATCAAAGCTAAAACGTCATTCTTCGATTTTCGTCAGGTAATTCATGATTATTTTTATGATAATTGTATTTTTATCTATGATTTTTTCCCCTTCTTGCAAATATATAGGCACTTTGAATTGCCTTGCATTTGGATTGTGTTTTATTAATAAAAAAGGCCTTGCCACTTAATGCAGGTGGCTGAGTCAGCATCTTTTGAAGTGAATTACAACCAAACTTTGCAGAGTTTCTGTCTGAACATTCTAGCGAGGTGCTTACTGCCATTTGTGCAGGTGAAAAACTAGCATCAAGCATAACACAATCACAGCAGTTGACGTGTCGGTAACTATACCTCATGTTTGCTTCATTTCAGTGCCACTAAATAAAAACAACATAATTCTTTGATCTAATTACTACCGTTAATGTCAGCACCAGTGACATTTTGGTACTGACTTATGGTAAGTATCCCTTCTTGCAACTGCATGTTTTAATATAGTATATATTGTGGTGAAAAACAGTGCAAACAATTACAGAAGTAAGTAGTAGTAATATAAATATATATACAGGTAAAAGCCAGTAAATTAGAATATTTTGAAAAACTTGATTTATTTCAGTAATTGCATTCAAAAGGTGTAACTTGTACATTATATTTATTCATTGCACACAGACTGATGCATTCAAATGTTTATTTCATTTAATTTTGATGATTTGAAGTGGCAACAAATGAAAATCAAAAATTCCGTGTGTCACAAAATTAGAATATTACTTAAGGCTAATACAAAAAAGGGATTTTTAGAAATGTTGGCCAACTGAAAAGTATGAAAATGAAAATATGAGCATGTACAATACTCAATACTTGGTTGGAGCTCCTTTTGCCTCAATTACTGCGTTAATGCGGCATGGCATGGAGTCGATGAGTTTCTGGCACTGCTCAGGTGTTATGAGAGCCCAGGTTGCTCTGATAGTGGCCTTCAACTCTTCTGCGTTTTTGGGTCTGGAATTCTGCATCTTCCTTTTCACAATACCCCACAGATTTTCTATGGGGCTAAGGTCAGGGGAGTTGGCGGGCCAATTTAGAACAGAAATACCATGGTCCGTAAACCAGGCACGGGTAGATTTTGCGCTGTGTGCAGGCGCCAAGTCCTGTTGGAACTTGATATCTCCATCTCCATAGAGCAGGTCAGCAGCAGGAAGCATGAAGTGCTCTAAAACTTGCTGGTAGACGGCTTCGTTGACCCTGGATCTCAGGAAACAGAGTGGACCGACACCAGCAGATGACATGGCACCCCAAACCATCACTGATGGTGGAAACTTTACACTAGACTTCAGGCAACGTGGATCCTGTGCCTCTCCTGTCTTCCTCCAGACTCTGGGACCTCGATTTCCAAAGGAAATGCAAAATTTGCATGGTTGGGTGATGGTTTGGGGTGCCATGTCATCTGCTGGTGTCGGTCCACTCTGTTTCCTGAGATCCAGGGTCAACGCAGCCGTCTACCAGCAAGTTTTAGAGCACTTCATGCTTCCTGCTGCTGACCTGCTCTATGGAGATGGAGATTTCAAGTTCCAACAGGACTTGGCGCCTGCACACAGCGCAAAATCTACCCGTGCCTGGTTTACGGACCATGGTATTTCTGTTCTAAATTGGCCCGCCAACTCCCCTGACCTTAGCCCCATAGAAAATCTGTGGGGTATTGTGAAAAGGAAGATGCAGAATGCCAGACCCAAAAACGCAGAAGAGTTGAAGGCCACTATCAGAGCAACCTGAGCTCTCATAACACCTGAGCAGTGCCAGAAACTCATCGACTCCATGCCACACCGCATTAACGCAGTAATTGAGGCAAAAGGAGCTCCAACCAAGTATTGAGTATTGTACATGCTCATATTTTTCATTTTCATACTTTTCAGTTGGCCAACATTTCTAAAAATCCCTTTTTTGTATTAGCCTTAAGTAATATTCTAATTTTGTGACACACGGAATTTTGGATTTTCATTTGTTGCCACTTCAAATCATCAAAATTAAATGAAAGAAACATTTGAATGCATCAGTCTGTGTGCAATGAATAAATATAATGTACAAGTTACACCTTTTGAATGCAATTACTGAAATAAATCGAGTTTTTCAAAATATTCAAATTTACTGGCTTTTACCTGTGTATATAGTGCAGGCCAACATTTTGGACATACCTTCTCATTCAATGTGTTTTCTTTATTTCCATGACTATTTACATTGTAGATTATCACTGAAGGCATCACAACTATGAATGAACACATGTGGAGTTATGTACTTGACAAAAAAAGGTGAAATAACCGAAAACATGTTTTATATTCTAGTTTCTTCAAAATAGCCACCCTTTGCTCTGATTACTGCTTTGCACACTCTTGGCATTCTCTCGATGAGCTTCAAGAGTTAGTCACTTAAAATGGTTTTCACTTTACAGGTGTGCCTTATCAGGGTTGATTAGTGGAATTTCTTGCTTTATCAATGGGGTTGGGACCATCAGTTGTGTTGTGAATGAGAAGGTGTGTCCAAACTTTTGGCCTGTACTGTATATGGTCAAAAGTTTACATACACTTGTAAAGAACATCATGTTATGGCAGTCTTGAGTTTCCAATAAATTCTACAACTTTTATTTTTTGTGATAGAGTGATTGGAGCACATACTTGTTGGTCACAAAAAACATTCATGAAGTTTGGTTCTTTTATGAATTATGAATTATGGGTCTACTGAAAATGTGACCAAATCTGCTGGGTCAAAAGTATACATACAGCAATGTTAATATTTGGTTACATGCCCCTTGGCAAGTTTCACTGCAATAAGGTGCTTTTCGTAGCCATCCAAAAGCTTCTGGCAAGCTTCTGGTTGAATTTTTGACCACTCCTCTGAAATTGGTGCAGTTCAGCTAAATTTGTTGGTTTTCTGACCACATGTTTGAAGTCAGGACTTTGGGAAGGCCATTCTAAAGCCTGATTTGGCCATTCCTTTACCACTTTTGACGTGTGTTTGAGGTCATTGTCCTGTTGGAACATCCAACTGCGCCCAATAACCAACCTCCGAGCTGATGATTTTAGGTAGTCCTGAAGAATTTGGAGGTAATCCTCCTTTTTCATTGTCCCATTTACTCTCTGTAAATCACCAGTTCCATTGGTAGAAAAACAGGCCCAGACCATCATACTACCACCACCATGCTTGACGGTAGGGTGGTGTTCCTGGGATTAAAGGCCTCACTTTTTCTCCTCCAAACATATTGCTGGGTATTGTGGCCAAACAGCTACATTTTTGTTTCATCTGACAACACATGGACAAAGATAAGACCTTCTGGAGGAAAGTTCTTATATATATATATATATATATATATATATATATATATATATATATGAATGAGACTTGAGTTTGGCCAAGAATGAGTCCTTCCTCTGCATCTCGTTCGACATGCGTTGGATGTCTTCCTGCACGTCAGCGATCTTTTTCAGTAGTTGCTCTCTTGATCTTGCGTCGTCGTGCATGACTAGCATTGAGACATCTTTTTAACTAGCATTTCGTGTGAGATGGCATCCTCTTTATCCATCATTGCCGCTAACAGATTTACAAGTCCGATTGTTAAAAATAATCTTCCAGGTGAAGAGTTTAAAAATAGCCTGTGTTAAGAGGGTGAACATCCATCCATCCATCTTCTTCCGCTTATCCGAGGTCAGGTCGCGGGGGCAGCAGCCTAAGCAGGGAAGCCCAGACTTCCCCCTCCCCAGCCACTTCGTCCAGCTCTTCCCGGGGGATCCCGAGGCGTTCCCAGGCCAGCCGGGAGATATAGTCTTTCCAACGTGTCCTGGGTCTTCCCCGTGGCCTCCTACCAGTCGGACGTGCCCTAAACACCTCCCTAGGGAGGCGATCGGGTGGCATCCTGACCAGATGCCCGAACCACCTCATCTGGCTCCTCTCGATGTGGAGGAGCAGCGGCTTTACTTTGAGCTCCCCTCGGATGCAGAGCTTCTCACCCTATCTCTAAGGGAGAGCCCTGTCACCCGGCGGAGGAAACTCATTTCGGCCGCTTGTACCCTTGATCTTGTCCTTTTGGTCATAACCCAAAGCTCATGACCATAGGTGAGGATGGGAACGTAGATCGACCAGTAAATTGAGAGCTTTGCCTTACGGCTCATCCCAGTCGCTTTACACTCAGCTGCGAACCGATCCAGCAAGAGCTGAAGATCCTGGCCAGATGAAGCCAACAGGACCACATCATCTGCAAAAAGTAGAGAACTAATCCTGCAGCCACCAAACCGGATCCCCTCAACGCCTTGACTGCGCCTAGAAATTCTGTCCATAAAAGTTATGAACAGAATCGGTGACAAAGGAGAGCCTTGGCGGAGTCCAACCCTCACTGGAAACGTGTCCGACTTACTGCCGGCAATGCGTTCCAAGCTCTGACACTGATCATACAGGGAGCGGACCGCGAAAATCAGACAGTCCGATACCCCATACTCTCTGAGCACTCCCCACAGGACTTCCCGAGGGACACGGTCGAATGCCTTCTCCAAGTCCACAAAGCACATGTAGAGTGGTTGGGCAAACTCCCATGCACCCTCAAGGACCCTGCCGAGAGTATATAGCTGGTCCACAGTTCCACGACCAGGACAAAAACCACACTGTTCCTCCTGAATCCAAGGTTCAACTATCCGTCGTAGCCTCCTCTCCAGTACACCTGAATAGACCTTACCGGGAAGGCTGAGGAGTGTGATCCCACGATAGTTAGAACACACCCTCCGGTTCCCCTTCTTAAAGAGAGGAACCACCACCCCGGTCTGCCAATCCAGAGGTACCGCCCCCGATGTCCACGCGATGCTGCAGAGTCTTGTCAACCAAGACAGCCCCACAGCATCCAGAGCCTTAAGGAACTCCGGGCGGGTCTCATCCACCCCCGGGGCCTTGCCACCGAGGAGCTTTTTAACTACCTCAGCAACCTCAGCCCCAGAAATAGAAGAGCCCACCACAGATGCCCCAGGCACTGCTTCCTCATAGGAAGACGTGTTGGTGGGATTGAGGAGGTCTTCGAAGTATTCTCTCCACTGATCCACAACATCCGCAGTCGAGGTCAGCAGAACACCATCCTCACCATACACGGTGTTGATAGTGCACTGCTTCCCCTTCCTGAGGTGGCGGATGGTGGTCCAGAATCGCTTCGAAGCCGTCCGGAAGTCGTTTTCCATGGCTTCCCCGAACTCCTCCGATGTCCGAGTTTTTGCCTCCGCAACCGCTGAAGCCGCACACCGCTTGGCCTGTTAGTACCTGTCCTCTGCCTCTGGAGTCCTATGAGCCAAAAGAACCCGATAAGACTCCTTCTTCAGCTTGACGGCATCCCTCACCGCCGGTGTACACCAACGGGTTCTAGGATTACCGCCACGACAGGCACCAACTACCTTGTGGCCACAGCTCCAATCAACTGCCTCGACAATAGAGGTGCGGAACATGGTCCACTCGGACTCAATGTCCAGCACCTCCCTCGTGACATGTTCAAAGTTCTTCCGGAGGTGGGAATTGAAACTCTCTCTGACAGGAGACTCTGCCAGACGTTCCCAGCAAACCCTCACAATGTGTTTGGGCCTACAAGGTCTGTCCGGCATCCTCCCCCACCATCGCAGCTAACTCACCACCAGGTGGTGATCGGTAGAAAGCTCCGCCCCTCTTTTCACCCGAGTGTCCAAAACATGAGGCCGCAAATCCGATGACACAACTACAAAGTCGATCATGGAACTGCGGCCTAGGGTGTCCCGGTGCCAAGTGCACATATGGACACTCTTATGTTTGAACATGGTGTTCAATATGGACAATCTGTGACGGGCACAAAAGTCCAATAACAAAACACTACTCGGGTTCAGATCCGGGCGGCCATTCTTCCCAATCACGCCTCTCCAGGTTTCACTGTCGTTGCCAACATGAGCGCTGAAGACCCCCAGTAGAACGAGGGAATCACCCGGGGGAGCACTCTCAAGTACTCCCTCGAGCGAATCCAAAAAGGGTGGGTACTCTGAGCTGCCGTTTGGCGCGTAAGCGCAAACCACAGTCAGGACCCGTCCCCTCACCCGAAGGCGGAGGGAAGCTACCCTCTCGTCCACCGGGTTGACGTGCAGGCTCTGAGCCGGGGGGCAACAAAAATTGCCACCCCGGCCCGTCGCCTCTCACTGCCGGCAACGCCAGAGTGGAAGAGAGTCCAGCCCGTCTCGAGAGAACTGGTTCCAGAGCCCTTGCTGTGCGTCAAAGTGAGTCCAACTATATCTAGCCAGAACTTCTCGACCTCGCGCACTAGCTCAGGCTCCTTCCCCCCCCAGCGAGGTGACGTTCCACGTCCCAAGAGCTAGCTTCTGTAGCCAAGGATCGGACTGCCACGTGCCTTGCCTTCGGCTTCCGCCCAGCTCAAACTGCACCCGACCTTTATGTGCCCCTGCTATGGGTGGTGAGCCCATTGGAGGGGGGACCCACGTTGCCTCTTCGGGCTGTGCCCGGCCGGGCCCTATGGGGACAGGCCTGGCCGCCAGGCGCTCGCCATCGTGCCCCACCTCCGGGCCTGGCTCCAGAGGGGGGCCCCGGTGGCCCGCGTCCGGGCGAGGGAAATCTGGGTCCTTTGTTTTTATTCTTCATGGAGGTCTTCGAGCTGCTCTTTGTCTGATCCCTCACCTAGGACCAGTTTGTCTTGGGAGACCCTACCAGGGGGCATATATATCCCCCGGACAACATAGCTCCTAGGATCATTGGGACACGCAAACTCCTCTACCACGGTAAGGTGGCAGCTCAGAGAGGAGTAGAGGGTGAACACTCTCTTTTTTTATTTTATTTTATTTTTTTTATAAGAGGGTGAACACTCTCATAAAAATAAATTAAAAACGTAAAAAAAAAAAAGTTTTTGTCTTATCCAGAGCTTTCGTCTTATTTCGTATTTCACCAGTCGGGCTAAGTGTTCCCAAACACTTAAGTGGGTTTTAAACTGTCACTATATACAAACCCAAAACCAGTGAAGTTGGCACGTTGTGTAATCCGTATATAAAAACAGAATACAATGATTTACAAATCCCTTTCAACTTATATTCAATTGAATACACAGCAAAGACAAAATATGAGGACTGAGAAACTTTTTTTTTTTTTGCATAATCATTAACTCAGAATTTAATGGCAGCAACACATTGCAAACAAGTTGGCACAGGGGCATTTTTATCACTGTGTTACTTGGCCTTTCCTTTTTACACTCAGTAAACGTTTGGGAACTGAGGAGACCAATTTTTGAAGGTTTTCAGGTGGAATTCGTTCCCATTCTTGCTTGATGTACAGCTTAAGTTGTTCAACAGTCCCGGGTCTCCGTTGTCCTATCTTACGCTTTATAATGCGCCACACATTTTCAATGGGAGACAGGTCTGGACTACAGGCAGGCCAGTCTAGTACCCACACTATTTTACTACGAAGCCATGTTGTTGTAACACATGGCTTGGCATTGTCTTGCTGAAATAAGCATGGGCGTCCATGATAACGTTGCTTGGATGTCAACATTTGTTGCTCAAAAACCTGTATGTACCCTTCAGCATTAATAGTGGCTTCACAGATGTGTGTTACCCATGCCTTGGGCACTAATACACCCCCATATGATCACAGATGCAGGCTTTGCGCCTATAACAAACCGGACGGTTCTTTTCCTCATTGTTCCGAGGACACGACGTTCACAGTTTCCAAAAACAATTTGAAATGTGAAGTCGTCAGAGTCTGCTTCTTCATCAACAGCCTACAGACGTGACGGTGATATCCCAACACTGCTCTCCTGCTCTGGAATATCTTTTCATTCACTGTAAGCCCTTTTCCTCACCGCGTGAGATTGTTTCATTCATACTAGTGGCTGTCTACATACCGCCCGGCGCGGACGTGCGTGACGCTCAGCGCACGCTTGCAGGACAGATCTTACATGTGGAACGGTCTTTTCCGGACTGTCTTGTTATCGTACTTGGTGACTTTAACAAGGGAAATTTGAGCCAGGAATTACCTAAGTATAGGCAGTTTATTAAATGCCCGACCAGAGAGGGGAACACTTTGGATCACTGTTAGACTATAATAAGCAAGGCATATCATGCAGCCCCGCACGCTGCTCTCGGACTATCAGATCACATGATGGTGCACTTAATCCTTTCATACAGTCAGAGACTGAAACTGGCTAAACCTCATCGGGCTTTTCTCGGATGGCGATGAGACCGCCTACAGGAGAGAGGTGGACCGGCTGGTGTCCTCGTGCAGCCTCAACAACCTGGAGCTGAACGCCCAGAAAACAGTGGAGATGATTATGGACTTCAGGAAAGTCACAGGCCCACCAACCCCCCTCACCCTGATTGACTTAGACTTAGAATTTATTTTTATTGTCATTCAAATTTGAACTTTACAGTACAAATAAGAACGAAATTTCGTTACATCAACTTACATCATGATAGTGCAGGATAAAAAAGCAATAAGGTGCATATATAAATAAATAAATAGGTTACTGTACAGATAAATATATTGCACTTTTTCACAAGCGTCCACGTTTATGGATGTATGTTATATTGTCTGTTTTATTCCAGCGAGTTAATCCATTTTGGGGGGAGTTGAGGGGATAATTTAATTATGATGTGTTCAAGAGCCTTACGGCCTGAGGGAAGAAGCTGTTTCAGAACCTGGAGGTTCTGCTTCGGAGGCTGCGGAACCTCTTTCTAGAGTCCAGCAGTGAAAACAGTCCTTGGTGGGGGTGGTAGGAGTCTTTATAGATTTTCTGAGCCCTGGTCAGGCAGCGACTTTTTGCGATCTCCTGGATAGGAGGAAGAGGAGTCCTGATGATCTTTTCCGCCGTCCTCACCACTCTCTGGAGAGACTTCCAGTCTGAGGCATTGCAGGCTCTATAGTGCCTCTGTAGAACGTGGTGAGAATGGGGGGAAGGGAGCTGTGCTCTTTTCATCCGACGCAAAAAGTGCATGCGCTGCTGAGCTCTTTTTACAAGAGCTCCGGTGTGTAGGGACCAGGTTATATTGTCAGTTATCTGCACCCCCAGGAACTTGGTGCTGCTTACTATCTCCACCGCTGTGCCGTCGATGAAGAGTGGAGCGTGGCTGGACTGCTGCTTTCTGTAGTCAACAATGATTTCCTTGGTCTTGTTGACATTCAGGACCAGGTTGTTGGTTCTGCATCATTCAACCAGATGTTTCACCTCTTTCCTGTAGTCCATGTTGTTGTTGTCACGGATGAGACCCACTACTGTCGTGTCGTCCGCATACTTCACAATGTGGTTGGTAGTGGACCTAGCGCAGCAGTCATGAGTCATCAACGTGAACAGCAGCGGACTCAGGACGCAGCCCTGGGGGGAGCCGGTGCTCAGGGAGATGGCACTGGAGGTGTTGTTACCCACTCTCACAGATTGAGGTCTGTCTCTGAGGAAGTCAAGCAGCCAGTTGCATAGGGGGGTACTGAATCCAAGGGGGGCCAGTTTGCTCACCAAGTGCTGCGGGATGATGGTGTTGAATGCTGAGCTGAAGTCCAGAAACAACATCCGCACGTGTGTGTCCTTTCCTTCCAGATGTTCTAAGCTGAGGTGGAGTGCAAAGGAGATAGCGTCCTCTGTAGAGCGGTTAGGGCGATAAGCAAACTGGTATGGGTCGAATGTGGGGGGAAGTCTGGAGACAATATATTCCTTTACCAGCCTCTCGAAGCACTTCATTATGATGGGGGTGAGTGCAACGGGGCGGTAATCATTGAGGGAGGAGATTGTGGGTTTTTTTGGCACTGGAATGATTGTGGCCGTCTTAAAACATGATGGTACCACAACCTGAGTCAGCGAGATGTTGAAGATGTCCGTGAGAACCCCAGCCAGCTGGTCTGCACATCCCTTAAGCACCTTGCCCGGAATGTCATCAGGTCCCGGTGCTTTCCGGGGGTTCACTCTCCTCAGGGTTTTCCGGACATCCCCGTCTCCATTGTGGACTCCTTCCGTTTCTTGGGCATCACTATCACCCAGGACCTCAAGTGGGAGCCGACCATCAGCTCCCTCATCAAGAAGGCCCAGCAGAGGATGTACTTCCTGCGGCAGCTGAGGAAACTTAAGGTGCCGACCGAGATGCTGGTGCAGTTTTACTCAGCCATCATCGAGTCCATCCTCACCTCCTCCATCACCATGTGGTTCCCCGGCGCCACAGTCCAGGATAAGCATCGACTGCAGCGCATTG
This sequence comes from Nerophis lumbriciformis, assembly GCF_033978685.3. Classification (NCBI taxonomy): domain Eukaryota; kingdom Metazoa; phylum Chordata; class Actinopteri; order Syngnathiformes; family Syngnathidae; genus Nerophis; species Nerophis lumbriciformis. The sequence goes on from NC_084576.2 coordinate 8,935,567, forward strand.
TACGTGCTGCTGAGAAGGTGATTGGCTGCAAGCTCCTATCCCTCCAGGACCTGTTCTCCTCCAGGACCAGGAGGCGTGTGGGTCAGATCACAGCTGACTCTTCTCACCCTGGACACAAACTATTCTCCCCTTTCCCCTCAGGCAGGAGACTACGGTCCATCCAGACCCACACCTCCCGCCATCTGAACAGTTTTTTCCCCTCGGCCATCAGGCACATGAACAATAACAAGATCTGATAGCTCAGTTACAGCTCTTTTTATTACCAAATCTGTGTTATATGTGTTTTATGTTACACGATTGCACCAAGAAAATTCCTAGTTTGTGAACCCGTTCTCAAACAATGGCAATAAAAACTATTCTGATTCTGATTCTGATTCTGATTCTGATGACAATAGACCTAACTAGACCCGCTCATCGGCAGTGTGTCTTAAAATATTGTGCGCCCTATGGTCCGGAAAATACAGTACTTTTGGTGTAATCTTGTTGTCGACATCCTATAATACCACAACATAACAATAATACTAAAGCTTGTTCTTTGCGTTCTCCTTATCCAAGCTGTCAAGATGCTTGATAACTTTTGAATCTGCCTCTTGTCTTCTGTGTCATCTCTGCATTGGAGACTATTTTATGGACTTAATCTTGCTTGAGGGAGGCTCTTCTTTTAACATCTTAAAGGCCAAACTTGTCATTCGTACTCGTGCCCCTCAGAGATGTATGTCTCGAAACATAGGTGAGAGGCGGGGTCCACCCTGGACTGTTGGGTTGTCAGTTCTAGTAAGACTGAGGGAAGCTCACATTCTGGTGTACAGTTTGTTCTGTGTTTTATATTATATTTGTCAAGTCATATCATGCTCAGCTGTCTTTTAGGAATAGATTATTTGATTTGGACATCACTAGTTTACATTTGCACAATTCAACATGTCGGCAAAGGAGAAGGAAGATGCAGGGCTTAGTTAATTCTACCCTAATGACTGATAATTACTCATTAATCCCAATTACTGATAATTGTTTTCATCATGTTTTTAACGCAACACCTACAATAATTAATGTGTAATCCATTTTGTTCTTAAAAAGTTTTTCTTCCCGAGTTTCCAAGAGAAAACTTGTAGCAATATACAAGTATAGCTTTTCACTTCGAGCATATTTCCTCATCCTTTCCCAGACAATGGTTTACACTTAGTCTATACGCGGGCAAAAAGAATAAGGTGGCACAATATTTCTAAATGATCTCAAAGAATGCTGACTCAGCGGGGGATCATTGCATCAAATGCAATTAAAGGATTAGTAAGGGTCCCACCAATTTCCTTTGTTGGCAACACAATCAAACAAGAGGAGGCACAATACAGTCAAGAATATTGTGAAAACCACACTTGAACAGGCCTTTGTATCACCGATGGAAGGGGGGGAATCTTGCATAATATTTACTCAAAATATTTCTGTTCACAAAATAGCAAAACACATTATTGTATTATTTTCTGCAATAAATAAAGACGCTCAATTTACTGCACACATTCTAACACATATATGTCAAACTCAAGATCGAGGCGCCAGATCTAGCCCGCCAAACAATTTCAAATGTCCCGCCATGCAATTTGAAGTGGCCCGCCACACACTTTCAGGTGGCCTGCAAAAGCTTGGATTAATATCAATAAAGCGCCTAATCTTAATTGAAACATGTATTTGATCTTTCAATTTTGACAGAGCAAAATGTATTGCAATCTATTGCATATCTCTTAAATTTTAATAAGAGGGTTGCATATGATGTCACATTCGTTTGTCTTCTTCGCGGTTTAATTCACACGATGGTCAAACATTTTGACCATATTTTGACTATATTTAGGCATAGCATGTTGCGGGGGGTGCTGGAGCCTATCTCAGCTGCATTCGGGTGTAAGGCGGGGTACACCCTGGACAAGTCGCCACCTCATCACAGGGCCAACACAGATAGACAGAAAACATTCACCCCAAAAGGGACAAGCGGTAGAAAATGGCTGGATGGATGTTGCTATGCCTGAATATAACTACAAAGATACAAATAAACTAACGTCACGTCCTAGTAATAAATATTGGTAATGTTGATCCAATCCACGATATTTTCGTTTTGTTTTCGTTGTCGATTTTCATAAGAGAAACTAAAAGCTTAGTTGTTGTTGTGCAGGAAACACAAGTGCTTTATTCGACACGGATGACCACATTATAGCGTCTTTGGTGATGTGTTAGCATCAAGAAAATATCCTTAATGATATTATTAAACTAGATTAATGAATCTCTTGTAGGCTCAACAGTATATACTGTATGTTGATATTGCTAACAGGGACATACAAAGCTAAATAATGAGACAAAACATACTTCATAGCATAAAAAACACTGCAGACATGAATTGCAGATGAGACTAATATTTGTAGCAGGAAATGAAGTGCAAACACACTTATTGTTTTTCTCATTAGCGTCAGGATCACAGCAGCACAGCACTTGTTGGGGCGGTATAGCTCGGTTGGTAGAGTGGCCGTGCCATCAACCTGAGGGTTGCAGGTTCGATCCCCGCTTCCGCCATCCTAGTCACTGCCGTTGTGTCCTTGAGCAAGACACTTTACCCACCTGCTCTCAGTGCCACCCACACTGGTTTAAATGTAACTTAGATATTGGGTTTTCACTATGTAAAGCGCTTTGAGTCACTAGAGAAAAGCGCTATATAAATATAATTCACTTCACTTCACTTCACTTGTTATGTCAATTAAATATGTTACTTAGCGATGCATAAATAAGTCAAACTTTTTCTTTCACCGATTGTTTAACTTGTGGACACGTCCAGATGTAAAGACACGATGTGCCTTGAATCTTTTCTTCTCTAAATACTGTGAATGTTAAGTGAAGTGAGGTAGCAGTAGCCTCTTGGTTTAAATCATACAAAAATATATCTTTCTTAAGAGTGTAAAAAAACTCTCCATCTCATTTTAAATATTTTTTTTAATGATCGCTTTTATATTTGCCTCTAAAGCTTTCAAAATAAGCCTAAATCTGCACTGGTTCAGGTTAATAAACAATAGAGTAATGGGGCTTAGACCATCGCCTGAAACCCAGAAGTGGGTTTAGAGGTGACTCTAGGTCACATGATTACAACCCACCTATATTATCTAGTCATGTGACAAAATATTCCAAACATTTTTTATATCAAAAATACCTAAATATCTGCTTATTACCTCTACTTATGATTTCAAATCAATAATCAATTAATCAGGTAAAATGTTAATTTAATATCAGTTAAAATTGCCTATGCAATTATATCAAAAGGCGTTTATACATTTATATTCACATACATTCACTGTTAAAAAAGGGCCCATAATTGCGATGTGGCTCTCAATGAAAACGAGTTTGACACCCCTGGTCCATCTTAAAATGTAAACATATAAAATAACAATCGAATGGAATATTTCCAACACTTTAATACAAGGATGCTTGCGGTCACAACAAGCCTTCAGATGCTTTACAAGAGAAAGCAAAACAATTGATGGTTCTCTCTGGGATGTGTGGTCACATGACCTAAATTCTATCCTTGGAAATAAAAAATGCTGACAGTCCAGCACACTTTGTGGATAACATATTAACATATTAAAATTATATAGTTGTTGTTTGTCTGTTTCCCATTAGGGGTCCTATTACCGCGACAATCACATGATGATTTGGCTCAGTTTTATCCATTGGATGCCCTTCTTGACACAATACATAAGGCCCACCCAATTTAAAAAGTATATTTTGTTAAAACTAATTAACAAATAACAAATAAATAAATACAAATAAATCATCTTTTACCATACCCGGATGGTTACCTGTTGTTAACAGTCAGCGATCAGGTCAATGCTAAGATGAGTAAAGAGACTTCGACTGGTGTGTTCAGTGGCAAATTTAGCTTCAAATTCCACCCTGACTATATTCAGAATTTTTAAAAAGGGTTCTTCACTATTGGAAAATAGGGCCCGGCGGATGTCAGTGTTCTACGAATGCTCTTCTTGCTATGTGTTCATTATTGTTCAGCCATCATGTCTGTTTACATAAGGCAAAGAAAAAAATGCATAATTTATATTTATATTACCCAATCACACGGGCTAAATAAAACAAATCAAGATGGCTGCAAATTTTAAATGGCTGCCAACTTGCATATTTAATGGCCACCTGTATAAAGTGCCCACTTTGCTGTTGAGTGGTCGCTATAGACAAGTTTGACTGTATAGGTGTCTTAGAATAGTCAACTATTCGACAATTCAATTTAGAGAAATCTAATTTGACTATCTTTGCAGTCATATCTGAGTCCCCACCCCACACATATAGTGGGTGTGTTAGGAGGATGTTCCGAGATCGGGATTGTCAGACACTGATCTGGTCGTGCCACTGCTTGCCTCAGGAAAGCCAAATAATTTGGAGACGCCTCAGCTTGGAGGTGTTGCTTCAACCAGTTTGCTCAGACAGAAGGCCTCCCTCACTACTCCCCTATGGCAACAGTAATGATCCTTCCAGGTTCACCGACGAAAACCTAGTTAGAACTTTTACTTCCTCTTTATCAGAGCTGGGGAAATACTTTGACTCAGGGGCCACATTGAGAGAAATAAATGTGTCTTGGGGACCAAGGTGTATGTGTGTATAAATGATATATACACATTTAGCTGTAAAACATCTGCTGTACAGTATGTGTGTTTGGGTCCCTTTTTTTCAGGAACACTAATATCAAAAGTCACAATGTCCGATAGAGTTCTAAAAACGTTATGACAGACCACCTCAAAAAAGCGGAATGGAATTTTACAGTTTTTTACTGAACAGGACACCCAAAATGTACATTAAAATAAAGACAGTGGGATTTACAATATTAACTATGAACAATAAAAGACTGAATATTAACAACATATGAACGTCGCTCCTCGTTTACTTCTCAGACCAGCTCTTTGATAGTTATGTATCTTTTACAATCAAGCAAAACACAACAAAAATGTAAAAACAGCAAAACATGAATGCAAAGTGTAATAAACACCTACGATATGATATATTATCACGTAAAAATCTGCTTCCGCATCTGTTTCTGACACATGCGTTTCGGGCTGGCTGCTCTGAAAACAAACCCCACCCACTCTGGTTTGTTCCTTGTCTGAGCTGCTGTGACATAAATGATCGCAATAACTCGAATATCACTCAAAAGAACATATTTCAACCATTGAATTACTTTCTATAGTTCAAGACTTACGGTCATTTAAAAACAGCACTGCACATTGTAATGGCGGCGACAGTTTTGATGTTAAAGGTCTAAAAAAATTATGTAGAATGTCCGGCGTGCCGGATTGAAAATCTTAACGGGCCGCATGTGGCCCGCGGGCCCTATTTTGCCCAAATCTGCTCTATATAGTCAAGTTTGATCGTCTTCCCAGCGTTCTGCTGCAGCCAAATTGGCCATTCCGAGGATCTAACTAAACCATCCATCCATAATTTTTTCTTTGAGGTTGAAAAAGTCACAAATGATATACGTATGTGTTTTGTTCACTTCAATGAAAGACTTATTTCCTTCCAGAGGTGGGACCAAGTCATTGCTTTGCAAGTCACAAGTAAGTCTCAAGTCTTTGCCCTCAAGTCTCGAGTCAAGACAGGCAAGTCCCGAGTCAAGTCCAAAGTCAAGACTGGAAAGTCTCAAGTCAAGTCCCAAGTCCTGCATTTTGACTTCCGAGTCCTTTCAAGTCATTTTAACCACAGACTAATATATTTACACAGATTGTGTATGCTTTTAAAACGCTGTATTTATTTATTAAAACAAGTGCATTTGAAATTGCAGGAACAAAAATAGTGCTGACATTGCACTTCATAATAGCACTATTAACCAGTCATTTGAAAAAACAAGTGCAACTGTACTTATTTGCACAAAAGTGTTAACATTGTATTTCCATGGCATATTGCATTGTAACTAGTTCCACAGCAGTTTCTATCCTGTTCTTACCTTATCTCATTGATCTCATCTCATGAAAAACATAACAAATACATGAACGTAACAATGAACAGAGTTGTACTTTTTAGATGTCAGGGCCCTATGCAATATGTACACATATTCTTAATATAGTATACATTTTAACTGACCTTTATTTGACTATGTTTGTCTTTTTGTAGGTGGCTAAAATACGCGGTGCTGCTGACCGCCGTCTAATGTTACGTTACTGTGTGATACATTGACTAACATAACGTTATGTGTAGGTACCTCATGCAACCCTGCTTAAAAAAAATCACTTGACAAAAAGTATGAATAAGGTAGCGAACTGCAGTGGACGCAACAGATTGCCGTGTTTGCAATGACGTTATAACCATAGACATCTTATAAGTAGACGCAGCATTGGTTGCTGTGACGCGAGCAATTTGGCCGCCATCTTGAAGTGGTGATGAGGAGCTGGCGAGCAGCCGAAACTGACAGTTGACAGGTAGAAAACAAAGATGCCGGGCTGGTGTTCAGCGTTTTCCTGCTCAAATGAGCGAACTGTGGAAAATAGGAATCAGGGGATTACTTTTCACAAGTAAGATTTAACATTAACGTACTATTGGTTGTATTTTATGAAAATAATATTACCACAGAGTTGAGAAGGAGCAAAGATCTTCAATATTTGTATGTGAAAATCACAAATTAATCTTTTGGGGGAGGATGACGCCCCTACAGGGGTTTGGTTTACAAACTTTCAGCCCCACCTAAAACAAAATTCACCAGCCGCCACTGATTATGATGCATTCTCATTTTAGGCAAAATGTAAGACAATACTTTCTTAACAGTATAATTGTAACCAGGAATAAGTCTTCAAGTAACAATATTCAAATACTAACATTGTTGGGTAAGACAGAATTTGGATCCAGTGAAACAGATTGATGGTTTTAGCTGATATAAAGACTTTCAGGTGTTTATATATGTTTTGTGTTTAAGTATTTGGCAGACGCTTTTATCCAAAGCGACATACATAAAAAATACATATAAAACAATCAGTGTAAACATAATCATTTAAGGGAAGAATGTAATAGAAAATATCAATACAAAGTGTCAAGACAGAATAAACTCTCTGCTGCTGCAGCAACAGAGATGCAGTCTATAGATATATAGATAGCTAATGTATTCATACATTGTTTATGTAGGATATACGCATGTATATATAACCTAATCCTATTGTTTCTTCAATTTAAAAATAGCTGTCCCTTTTTTTCCCCTTCTCTGGGATTATATTCACAGTTTTGATCTCGGACGTCTGGTCACTTATAGCATATAAGAATATTATATTACTGTTAAGCAAACTATGAATAATAAAACATGTGTCTTTTATCATAGCTACACGTATGACAAAAACGCGCGTGAAAATCAGTGGTATTCAGTGAGGTAAGATGAATTAAATGCGCTGACAGTTCTTTGCTCCTGCCAAATGAATTGCACTGATCACCACTCCAAGATGGCGGCCCCGCGTCTCGCCTGCGCCAGTAGGCAGTAGCGCTCCATGCTGCGTCTACTTATAAGATGTCTATGGTTATAGCGTTAGCAGTGAGTTTATCGCCTCACTGATTTAACTACACAGAAAATAAAAGTCACGTTACTTAGCCAATAAACGTTATCTTACATTCAAAACTTACCCTTCTTTGTGCAACTTCAAATGTCGAACAAAGTTGGAAGTTATTGGGTCTCCGTCTGTAATATTCGAACTGCGTGATTTGCATACGGCAATTCGTTTTTAGTTGACCAAGTCGTAGTTTTTATACCCGAACGAAACCAACTTTGGCATAATTGTTTCTCACTGGCGCGTTGTTTGACAACTTGTTCGGTGGCTGTCCTGCAATTTGATTGGATGAATGTTGTGTGATGAAAACAATGTAGATCTAATTTGATTGGCTGTTGTACTGAGAGCACAACACGTTGATAGACACAGACGAAGAAAATGAAAGATACGGAGCGCTCCCAAATAACTTTTTAATTGTTGGGTTTTGGGGAAAGTAGCAAGTCATGTCAAGTCAAAAGGCTCAAGTCCAAGTGAAGTCACAAGTCATTGATGTTAAAGTCTAAGTCGAGTTGCAAGTCTCTTAACATTTTGTCAAGTCTAGTCTAAAGTCATCAAATACATGACTCGAGTCTGACTGGAGTCCAAGTCATGTGACTCGAGTCCACACCTCTGTTTCCTTCAATATGTTAATTTTATTAACTTAAGGAGAGTCATATCCAATGTTCCCTCTAATTTTTTATGTGTCTGAGCAAACGCACAAACTCCCGGAACTTTTAGTGGACCACATGTAAGCAACATCAGACGTGCGCACTGTTGCCAACCAGCATCACATCTGTTAAATGTCTTGTTATAATAATTAGTTAAAGATTTTTTTTTTTTTGTCCTGTCCAGTTTCTCAGGTAAATCATATAGTTGATGTAGATGCCCATATCGGCTGTTCACATTTACTTTACAAAAGAGAAGTGTAGGATACTTCTCTTGTTGCCTTATTTGTATTTGACTTTATTAAATGTATTTATATTATCATTTGGTGCAGCCGGGCCAGAGCAGGAGGGGATAGAAAGAGAAAAAAAGGAAGACAGAGGGGGAAATTGTGGGGACAAGAGGGGGATAAGACAGAGAGACAAAAACAACAACAGCAAACACAACAATAACAACAACAACAACAACAATAGAGCAACATCATTATTAGCTAAAGTTAAAGATAGATAGTACTTTATTGATTCCTTCAGGAGAGTTCCCTCAGGAAAAAAAAAAAAAGAAAAAGATTGACCAATGATTGTCACACACACACACTAGGTGTGGCGGAATTATTCTCTGCATTTGACCCATCACCCTTGATCACCCCCTGGGAGGGAGGGAAGCAGTGGGCAGCAGCGGTGGCCGCGCCCTGGAATAATTTTTGGTGATTTAACCCCCAATTCTAATCAAATAACAGCAGTCATTTCCAATATGTTATTTTCTAATATAAGTGATTTGGCCCACTGACAAAGAAAATAAATACAAATATTGTTTTTTATGAGCTGTATGCTGGATATCTGGGTGGGGGTCTTACTGTCGAATAATTTGAGAGATATACCCCTTTAAGAGATCACATTTTGTTCACCTAAAAGCATTCGCATTTTGCACAATGAGATGTTTGCTGTAGCAGAAGCATGACAAGAAGTGTACACATTTTGGCCTTTAAATATATCAGTTTTCATTAGCATTGATGTAATATAGGTACTGCATTTCATGACTCATAGCCATAATGAACATTATTAATACATGACACAGAAAAGGCAACAATCGAATTGTGGAGTTTAAGTGTACCTTTAGTGCCTGTTCGTTTTACCAAAATGGGTGTTGGCATGCAGCATTTAACTCTTTTAACTATCATTGTTGCTATACGCTAACCTGCAAAAAACAGCAACACGCTGTTAATGACATTGACTGGCTGTGTGTGCACCTGGTAGTTACATTCTATGTGTGGTGTTGGAGTTATCTGACTGTTTTTGTGGCCATGAACGCATCACTGGCTGACTCGAGTGTGGGCATTTTTTGCCGCAAATGAAAGGGAAAGCGGTTGCTGTCAAGCAGACATATAGTTTGTTTTGCTGTGATTATGGCAGAAAGAGTCCATTTTTAGGTGCGCACCTTAGAGGGAACATTGGTCACATCACCATCAAGTTCATTGTTGATACACTTTTTTTTCCTTCCTGTAATGGCTATCTCTAAATCGATGTGATGTTATTGACACTTATAGTGACCAGTGTTTAGTGCTATATATCATTATAATTTGATTATTTTTCAGATCCTCATTAGCTGTGTGACAACAACCACAGCTCCAACTTTTGGCCCATATGCTATCATTAAGTCACCTATCGCTCTTTTTTGTGTACTCCATCCTTCACTTCTGCAAAAAAACACCCGACTTAGAGAAAATGCAGAGAAAGAAATTCACAACATTTTCAAATAAGGTGCACTTTATGTGACAATATTCTAAAACTTGAATTAATTTAACAGGGTGGCATCTATACAGTATATATGTACAGTATATAAATATATAAATACGGTATACCAAACCTAAATTAGGACTGCTTCTATATTACGTGCAGAGAATGTAATAATTGTGCCTATTTTCATGTTTTCAATCAATCATATATTATGATGTGAGGTGAGGTGAATTACATTTATATAGCGCTTTTTCTCAAATGATTTAAAGCGCTTTACATTGTGAAACCCAATATCTAAGTTACATTTAAACCAGTGTGGGTGGCACTGGGAGCAGGTGGGTAAAGTGTCTTGCCCAAGGACACAACGGCAGTGACTAGGATGGCGGAAGCGGGGATCGAACCTGCAACTCTCAAGTTGCTGGCACGGCCGCTCTACCAACCGAGTTATAGCTCGGTTGTTATGTATGTTGTTCTGTGTTTTGCAGCCACTTATATTCATGTATTTCTTCTTTTTTTTTTTTTTTGGAGTTATACTATCTTTATGTCAGTTGTACTTCTCAAACTAATATTTTTTCGACATTCTTTAAATTCTTTATTAAAGGTGTTGTTTGTCATATGGCTTATACTGTATACATACCGGTATATACATATATACAATTACAAAATCAGTGAAGTTGGCACGTTGTGTAATTCGTAAATAAAAACTAAACACAATGATTTGCAAATCCTTTTCAACTTATATTCAATTGAATAGACTGCAAAGACAAGATGTTTAATGTTTGAACTGAGAAACATATTTTTTTTTGCAAATAATCATTAGATGAGCCCGGCCCAGGAAAGCCGGCGGCGTTTCTGGTTGTTGTTGACAAATGGCTTTTGCTTTGCATAGTAAAGTTTTAACTTGCACTTACAGATGTAGCGACAAACTGTAGTTACTGACAGTGGTTTTCTAAAGTGATGTGTTATTTGACCTTGGATGCCTGAGGGATCCAAGGTCCGTAAAATCATCACTTGCGTGCAGTGATTTCTCCAGATTCGTAGATGGTGAAATCCCTAAATTCCTTGCAATAGCTTGTTGAGAAATGTTGTTTTTAAACTTTTAGACAATTTGCTGACGCATTTATTCACAAAGTGGTGACCCTCGTCCCATCCTTGTTTGTGAATGACTGAGCATTTCATGGAAACTGCTTTTATACCCAATCATGGCACCCACCTGTTCCCAATTAGCCTGTTCACCTGTGGGATGTTCCAAATAAGTGATGGATGAGCATTCCTCAACTTTCTCAGTCTTTTTTGCCACTTCTGCCACCTTTTTTGAAATATGTTGTAGGCATCAAATTCCAAATGAGCTAATATTTGCAAAAAATAACAACGTTTTCCAGTTGGAACATTACATATCTTGTCTTTGCAGTCTATTCAATTGAATATAAGTTGAAAAGGATTTGCAAATCATTGTATTCTGTATTCTTTACGATTTACACAACATGTCAACTTCACTGGTTTCGGGTTTTGTAGAATTGTTTTGATTCTTCTACATGCTAAGCAGTCTTGAATGAAGTAAACCATTCCCATTACACGAAAGACAATTAAACATTACAGTCGGTGTAGTTCAGTAGCTGATTTCGACAAGAATGGAGGTGAAACACCATTTAAAAAACAAATCGCGCTACATAAACGTTTATTTTGGTATACATTAAAACAGTACACTTTAAACTTACGCACCAAACTCTATCTAGAGTAAAGGCAGCACAAATCAAATGAAGTGGACTTTGTAGCACCTGGGAGGGTGTTAATGGTCTATTAAACACAAAGTGCAGGTACAAACAGGTTGTTTAGGGAGCACCTGCTACACTAAACTAAGCTTGATGCTGATTCCATTGGCCCTGTGAGTTGCAGCCTTAATGCACTCAGCCGGTCCACATTAGGAAGCCTTCCAAAGAACACAATAAAAGCACACGCATAGTGCCTGTATACACGCATAGTGTGTTCGCTGTTGCGAAGCCACTTAGCCGTCTCATTGTGTGAACACCACATTCCTGTGTGAAAGCACATTTCTTGCCACGGGGCAACACAGTTGCTCATGCCGACATCACAAAAACGTACATGTTAGGCTGGTTGGACATTGTGATAATTGAGATGTCCTCTCATTAACTATGGTCCAATCTGTGGCGTTTTGTCATGTTGTTGACATACGTACCACCTTTTCTGGGCGATATTGAAACACACTCTAAACAACAGATCCTACTTTTAGCACGCACACCATAAGTGAAATGAATTATATTTATATAGCCCTTTTTCTCTAGTGACTCAAAGCGCTTTACATAGTGAAACCCAATATTTAGGTTACATTTAAACCAGTGTGGGTGGCACTGGGAGCAGGTGGGTAAAGTGTCTTGCCCAAGGACACAACGGCAGTGACTAGGATGGCGGAAGCGGGGATCGAACCTGCAACCCTCAAGTTATTGGCACGGCCACTCTACCAACCGAGCTATACCGCCCCATAAAAAAAAACCCGCCAGCAGACACAAAAATGAATCAATTTAATTTGTTTTAATCAGCCCCATAAGTCAATCAGCAGCTATGGAATTATAAAATGTCACTGCTGAATAGATAATATTGAAAATATCTATTCATTACCTGTTTTTATTTCCGACAGTACAAGTATGTTGATACGCACACAGACTGAACTTTATCTCCCTTGCAATCGTCTGTCTATGCAACGCGATCGCCTGCATTCTCACAGCAATTTGTGTTTACAGTAACTGCCCAACTTTGTAGACAATTATAGACATAAAACAGCAGCCACAGGACAGTCTTATCATTGATTAATCACATCATTGCGAGTGCTAAATTATTATATTTGCATCGCCTCCTCCCAGTATTGTGGGTGTTGTAATAAACAGCATATATTCTCAATATATGGATTGCACTCTTTATTTTTCTCACAAGATTATAAATTAAGCTTTGTGTGCGTGATTAAGTTTTCACTTGTTTTAATACACGCAAACCTCTAGTAGATCGGGCCCCAAGTCTGTTGGGATAGACTCTTGCTCATCCTCTACCGTAATAATAGATAGGTAGTACTTTATTGATTCCTTCAGGGGCGTTCCCTCAAGAAAATAAAAAATAAAAAATAAAAATTAAAAGGACTTAAAATAAGGACTCGGGTGAAAAAAATGGATGGATATTTTGGATAAGCGAAAGAAAACAGATGGATGAATGGGATTTTCTGGTTGATATGTATATATATATTTATATATATATGTACATGTGTACATACATATATATATGTATGTACAACGGGATTGAACATATATATATATATATATATATATATATATATATATATATATATGTATGTATGTAATAAATAATGATAAATGGGTTGTACTTGTATAGCGCTTTTCTACCTTCAAGGTACTCAAAGCGCTTTGACACTACTTCCACATTTACCCATTCACACACACATTCACACACTGATGGAGGGAGCTGCCATGCAAGGCGCTAACCAGCACCCATCAGGAGCAAGGGTGAAGTGTCTTGCTCAGGACACAACGGACATGACGAGGTTGGTACTAGGTGGGGATTGAACCAGGGACCCTCGGGTCGCGCACGGCCACTCTTCCCGGGCTCCATATCTTTCTGTGTGGAGTTTGCATGTCCTCCCCGTGACTGCGTGGGTTCCCTCCGGGTACTCCGGCTTCCTCCCACCTCCAAAGACATGCACCTGGGGATAGGTTGATTGGCAACACTAAATTGGCCCTAGTGTGTGGATGTGAGTGTGAATGTTGTCTGTCTATCTGTGTTGGCCCTGCGATGAGGTGGCGACTTGTCCAGGGTGTACCCCGCCTTCCGCCCGATTGTAGCTGAGATAGGCTCCAGCGCCCCCCGCGATCTCAAAGGGAATAAGCGGTAGAAAATGGATGGATGGATGGGTTTGAGACAGGTGTGCTGCTGGTATTGCCACGTGTGATGTTGCTCACATGTGCTCCACTGAATGCTCAGGGAGTTTTTGTGTTTGCTCAGACACATGAACAATTAGAGGGAACATTGCTGCCAAGTATTTCTTTACAGAAATTAAAGGTAAAGCCGTGTGCTTAATGTGTGGTACACAGGTTGCTGTGTAGCCCTAGTTACACGTGTGGAAAGACATAACACATACTACTAAAAGAAAGATTTGTATTGCATGTCATGTGACAATCCTCAAATTTGGTTTCCGCAAAATGGCAGTCTGTCAGTTGTAAGTTAGTCAATTTCTAAATGCTTATTTTTTGTTACTAAAGTTCATTTAAAATTATGTAACAAATGTAATACTTTCATAAGCTGTCATGTATGGAATTATTTCATACAGGACAAGCTACATAAATATCAGACTTTTTGCCTTAAAATTGCTCTAGAAACTGAAGGCTAACAATAATAATAATAATAAACCACTAAATACATTTCACTTTTTAAATTATTTTGAATATATATAATGTATGTTATTGTGTTTAATTCAGAGTACATTTTGTGGTACCAAGCACAAAAAATTGTAAAGTTGAGTTATTTTCATATAAGGACTACCATAACAATGAACACCTATTGTAGCATATATGTAACATTCATTTTTAGTGTTTAGATAACATTTATTTGCATTTGATAAAATGTCATGACCAATAATTCAAGCATGTAGAGAAGGAATATTTACTCCGTCAACCAAACATTCTTTCTGTTCAGGTTGGTGTGAGCGCTGGCTTTGGTTACTATGGTAACTGTGCTGAATTCTATTGGTATCCTCATTCCTTCACATCATCAACAAATAGACGGGGAAAACTATTCAATGTGAAGCTGATGTGGAGTTCTAGTACAACCACTGGAATCTGACAGTATCAACGTTTAGATTTGGAACAAAATATTCAAAAATGTGACACATGGTATTTTTATGACGCCAATGTAGTCATGTGTACAAAAACAGTGTGTTGCTAGACCAGTGGTTCTCATATTTTTTTACCAAATACTTGCTCAGAAAAAAAATTGGCTCTCCAAGTATCACCATTAAATCATAGTAGCGTAGCAGGCCTAAGTATTCGTTAAAAACAAGGTTTTATTCAATATTGTATTTAATATTTTGGCCACTGTAACATTAAACACATTTTAAACAGTAATACTGGGTTTGAATATGGGAGAATAATGGATGTTGTACTTTAATCAAGTGATGGAGCCTGCGTAACACTAATAGTACACATATCACAGTATATACGGTTTCACAATTAATGAATCTTTTTTGATGAATCTCAGCATAGCACTCAATGTACTGTTAAACCTGCCTATGTACACACAAAGTAGAAGCAATGACATGAAAGCTAGGGATAGCCTAATACCACCTTTTCATGTCTGATACCAATCAACCTTGTGTATTGGCCGACACAGATACCGACCTTCTTTTCTCCATTCTTGTTGTAGTAGTACATTAATATGAATGTCATTTGCTTAATTTCAACGCCATCTTCAAACTGTGCACCAAATATTCTGCCACCTGAAGGAAGAAATTAAATTGCACCGGACTTAGCTCAAATTATGCCTTTTATTTCAACTTTAAACATATGTAGCTTCTAATAGAATTTTTGCACCAGATGCAGCAACACCCTTCAAAAATTCACAAAATATAACCATAATAAAAAAAACGTGAAATAGAAAATTAGGTGCATTTTCCTATGGTTTTCTGTACTCAAATTAGGGATGGTTTATTAAATAAATAAATATTTGGAATGTCCGGCGGGCCTTAATTTGCCCAAGTCTGCATCAGAACATGCTAGAAAACAGAAAAAAAGGTCCCAAACACCCCTAAAATTTAACTAAAATGGCCGACTACTTGTGCCTCTTACGATAAACGGTCTTCAATGACTTTTGTGTCTCCTGTCATGATGAACAATTTTTGCTATTGTACAAGGTTTGGTAAGTTTTGTATGTTAAAGCCCTTAATTAAAGAAAACAAATCAACAGTGTTGGGACTAACGCGTTACTGTAACGGTGTTATTTTCGGCGGTAAAGTTAAAAGTTAAAGTTAAAGTACCAATGATTGTCACACACACACTCGGTGTGGCGAAATTATTCTCTGCATTTAACCCATCACCCTTGATCACCCCCTGGGAGGTGAGGGAAGCAGTGGGCAGCAGCGGTGGCCGCGCCCGGGAATCATTTTTGGTGATTTAACCCCCAATTCCAACCCTTGATACTGAGTGCCAAGCAGGGAGGTAATGGGTCCCATTTTTATAGTCTTTGGTATGACTCGGCCGGGGTTTGAACCCACAACCTACCGATCTCAGGGCGGACACTCTAACCACTAGGCCACTGAGTAGGTGACTAGTAATCTAACGCGTTATTTTTTATATTCAGTAACTCAGTTACCGTTACTACATGGTGCGTTACTGCGTTATTTTACGTTTTTTTTTATGTAGTATCGGCTAGAAACAGAAGATCTCAGTGTGTTTTATTGGAGCGCTGCAGTGTCGTCCTTCTGTGTCACAAGGAAAAGAAAAGGTGTGCTTTGTGTGGGTGGGGGCGGGGGGGCTCCAGACCGTAGTTGAGAAGCGCTCCTCCAGGGCTTATGTACTTCGGGGCTAACAACCTTCTCTTTACCCGGCAGTGGGTCTTTACAGCTACGGACTCGAGGGTGAATGACGAGGCCGGCAGTTTGTTGCAACTTTGTGACTTTATTGGTGTCTTGCACGCAGCCGTCCACCAAGCTAGATCACCTGCACGCACTCACTGTTGCCGCTCTCTCACCTCTCTCGCCCACTCACTCACTGACGTCACTCACCTCACATGCTGTCATATCTTAAAGGGCCACTCACACACACACATACGCTACTCTCATAACAACTAACAAGACATCATGGCGAAGCCAGAAGTCGAGTTTCTTAACATGGAGACATTCTCAATACTTTTCTTTTGTCGAGCACAAAGAAAAAAACATTTTAGTTGAATGTAAGTTGTGTCTTGGATCAAAGATCCCATATACTTAAAATTAAAGTTAAAGTGCCAATGATTGTCACACACACACTAGGTGTGGTGAAATTATTCTCTGCATTTGACCCATCACCCTTGATCACCTCCTGGGAAGTGAGGGGAGCAGTGAGCAGCAGCAGTGACCGCGCCCGGAAATACTGCCCAACACAGCAATTCAAATCTGCTGAAACAGCTACATAAGCAACATGTTTCGACGAAGCTAGTAAAGAGAGACACAGACTCCGATGCCACTTCAGCTCCACTTAAGGATTTTAACGGAGGGACTGCTAGCCAGGACAACATTGATAGAGCCATTGCAGCGTATGTGCTAGAAGACATGCAGGCTATTTCTACAGTGGAGTCCCCCGCTTTCAGGCAGCTAATTAGCATGATACCGGCGTCAAACAGCAAACGGCACGGAAAACATGTTCCAAGTACCTGGACAGTGAGTACATAAACATGGAAAGCGAGCTAAAGAAAACATTCTAACTCTGCCTCTTCTCATCATTCATCATTGAAGGTACACACTCTGTCTATTCTCTTATATACTCTTTCATTCTAGACTTCTAGAGTGTTGATTATCACATCACTCTAAATGTATAGACTATAAAGTTCACAAACATAAAGAGGGATCCTAGTGGGCCAGGGCAATCTTTCCTTATCTCTAAACTAAAACTGGGGAAATGTGTAGAGTGTTCTGGGTGTCAGTACAGTGTTGATCTCCTGAATACATGATTTTATTTCCGAATTCCTTGAGAGAAAAAAAATGCCTGGTTAGGCTTTGTGTATGTCATGTGTGCCTTCCTTCGGTGAAGCCAGGTTTACAGCTATGCTGTTATTATGCTGTTTGTTACTTATGTATGTTATGTTGCAGCTATTTAAAATAGTTTTGTCAATTTGTTCTGACCTGAAATAAATTGTCCCTTTGAAACATATCTTTGTCTTTTTGTGTTGTATGTAGACCACATTGCTTTCAGAGTCCAGTGATGCAAATGCATGCCAAGTTGATCAACAGATTGTATTATTCTCCAGTGCAATAACAGTACTGAAATGAAGGCTAAAAGGGCATTAATGGGAGCCTTAAAAAAAAAAGAAGAAAAAAAGAAGTAATTAAATAGTTACTTTTCACAGTAACACATTACTTTTTGGTGTAAGTAACTGAGTTAGTAACTGAGTTACTTTTGAAATAAAGTAACTAGTAACTGTAACTAGTTACTGGGTTTCAGTAATTAACCCAACACTGCAAATCAAAGAGTAATAAAGAACAATATACATTTGATTGCGATAGGCTCCCGTGACCCCAAGAGGGACAAGCAGTAGAAAATGGATGGACGGGATGATATCAGCATGTTTCATGGATGAAGTAAATTGTGAGGAATATCATTGTAATGTGACAGGAGTTTATGGTTGAACAGAGCACTGCCCCTGCTGGGGAAGTGACAAATCAACAAGGGAACATTCGAACTCTGTTGCATTTATTTCCCTAAACTTCTAAGCATGCGAGTAGTTTTTCTCACTGTGTTTTTTGGCTACTTTTGGGATTAATTAGCAGCATGGTGGTGGGAATAGTGGTAAAACCATTCCTTGTCTAAATTGATGCCGTGCATCTACAATAATAAGGAATACATTAGGCTTGTAAATGGTATCATATTGTGAGTAAGAAAACACAGTTGCAGGTTCTGTTCACTTCATGTACTCAATTTATAACACAAACAAAGTTCACATGAATGCATAGTTATTAATAATTAATAAATGTATCGGTATTTTTCTTCCTTGTAATTTGTAAACACTTTAAACAGTTTTGTAAACTGGATCGCATTAGTACTTTGTTTTACTTCTTTGCTTAATCCATTCCATAATTTCAATTCCACATACTAATATACTAAAGGTCTTAAGTGTTGTACATACATACACATGTTTGAAGTACTTCTTCTGCTTAAGGTTATATTTTTCCTCTGTAGTTGGGAATATGTATTCTTTATTTTTAGGTAGCAGGTTATATTTTGTTTTGTTCATAATTTAAACTGTTGTCAAATGCACCAAATCATAGAATGTTAATATTTTTGATGCTATAGATAAAGGGTTTGACTATTCTCTTTAACTGACATTATGAATTATAACACGGTTAGTGAATGAAGAGTACTTTTGTAATTATTTCCCCATATTTCTGCATAACACAGACAAGAGTAACATTAGAGAACAGGACTTGCTACTTCACAGTTCACTTAGTGCGTTCTCACATCGCATCACATGTTGTACCATTTAGTACATTGACATATGGGTACCATTTATGTTTCCTTGTAATATATGTAGGTTTTAGAGTGAAAAAGGCTTCTCAGATCATATATCAAGCGCCAACCACGACCCATCAGGAGCAGTTGAGGGTTCGGTGTCTTGCTCAAAGACACCTCGACTTGGACTACACTGCAGGCCAAAGTGTCCCAAATCGGATTTTTTCAAAATCAGATTTTTTCCAGCTGACTGTTTACACTGCAAGTAAAATGTGATCTTTATCAGACTGCAGTATAAACCCGCACAGACCCCAGTGTGGCCTCAATGTGGCCTCAATGTCTCTTGCATCGCAGTTCAATGAAGTGAAAACAAAAGCAGCTGACCGGATTTCGTAAATGAACAAGGAAATCGCTACTACTACAGCATAAAATAAAAGTCGCCAACATAGATATGGTCGCCACACCTTAAAATTAGTGGGGTTTTTTCACGTAAGATTAATCAAAAGTAATATAACATATATATATGTAGTGCAATATATTTGGGAGGGTTCTAATCTTTTTATGGCTGTTAAGTAGAGGAGGCACGGACATCACCGTGGATCAACGTTAGCTTTATTTTTCAATTTACTGTCAAGTCCAGTACTACTAATCAAAATATACACAGTACAGGCCAAATGTTTGGACACTTTCTCCTCATTCAATGTGTTTTCTATATTTTCATGACTATTTACATTGTAGATTGTCAATGAAGGCATCAAAACTATGAATGAACTCATGCGGCGGTATGTACTTAACAAAAACATTTGAAATAACTGAAAACATGTTTTATATTGTAGTTTCTTCAAAATAGCCCGCCTTTGCTCTGATTACTGCTTTGCACACTCTTGGCATTCTCTTGATGAGCTTCAAGCACACATGTGAAGTGAAAACCATTTTTCTTGAAGTTCATCGAGAGAATGCCAAGAGTGTTTGAAAAAGTAATCACAGCAAAGGGTGGCTATTTTGAAGAAACTAGAATATAAAACATGTTTTCAGTTATTTCACCTTTTTTTGTTAAGTACATAACTCCACATGTGTTCATTCATAGTTTTGATGCCTTCAGTGACAATCTACAATGTAAATAGTCATGAAAATAAAGAAAACCCATTGAATGAGTAGATGTGTCCAAACGTTTGGCCTGTACTGTTATTATTATAGGCATCCGTCCGTCAGTAGTGACGATGGGTTACGCCTGGGGAAGTTCTTCCTCCCATCGTCGTAGCTGGTGCCAATCGGGTGGAGCTTAGGACTGCCAGCTTCCGTGTTGTTTCCTCCCTTAAGGGGTGAGGCTGGAGTGACCTCTACGTGGCGCATGCCTGGGCAGAAAATGTAGAGATCCTGGGTTGCCCAGTCATCAAGATCCACCTCTCGGCCGTGACGATGTGGCCCAGAGGAAAGCAAGGCAATACATCTGGCATCGGCTTGGCTGCAGGAGCTACAGGTACCACAAGACAGCGGGTGGGGGGCAGGGGGGATGACGACTATTTGACCCATCGGTGGGGCAGTGGTTGGCGGGTGCCAGGGCGTGTCCACACACCGGTGGGCCTACACACCTCGCCTCTGGGGCCCACTGCTGCTCCGAGATCCCCTACAGTTTAGCCTGAGACCGCGAGGTCCCAGTTACCGTGTGTGGCCGCGAGGAGGCACTGAGGAGTCTTGGTGGTAGAGAGGCTGTGTACTGGCAAGAGTAGGCTTACGCGCTTGGCTCCTCTTTTCAACCCCCGTAAGGAGGGCTAGCCGGTGGCAGTAGCTAAAAGCAGACAGTAGCAGGCAGAAGCAACATGAATCCACCAAGATGGCGCCCCCAGTGGCTGACGTCTTTGCGTCGTCCACCCGACAACAACTACGTTTTTTATTTATTATAGTACTAATTTGCATCCTAAATGCAAAGTGCACGCAACAGTGAGATATAACAGAGACGCACTTCTGGACATCGGAAAAGCTCACCATGAGCTCACTTATAGTCTGACTGACTTTAACTTTCTGCTACAACGAGACCCAGCTAACCACAGCCACACCAAAACAACAACAAGGCGGCGAGGCAAGAGAGCAGGGCTACATGCTAGGCTAAAGGCTAGAGCTACACGACCACCACTACCTAGCCTGCTGCTAGCTAAAGTGCGCTCGCTCGACAACAAGCTGGATGAGCTGAGAACCAGGATTACATCCCAGCGTGAACTGAGAGAATGCTGTGCTCTTATTTTCACGGAAACCTGGCTTTGACAACATCCCAGACTCTGCTATCCAGCTAGCAACGCACTCAGTCTACCGTGGAGACCGGACAATGGCTTCAAGAAAGGCGAGAGGCGGCGGCGTCTGTGTTTACGTGAGTAACAGCTGCTGCTCGGACATACAGGTGGACAACATTGAGTTTTTGATGGTGAAATGCAGACCTTTTTACCTGCCAAGGGAGTTCAGTGCAGTGTTTATACTGTCTGTTTACATCCCGCCACGGGCGGACTCCACAACAGCGCTGAAGCTGCTGCATGACGTCATCAGTAAACAAGAGACCGCACACCTCGATGCTGCGTTTACGGTAGCTGGGGATTTTAACCACCGCAACCAAAAGAGTGTCCTCCCAAAATACCATCAGTTTGTGAACTTTCCTACAAGGGAGAAAAACACTCTGGACCAAGTATACTGCAACGTGAGGGGAGCCTACAAGGCTGTACCCAGACCACATTTTGGACTATCTGATCACATCTCAGCTTTTCTATATCCAGCGTACAGACAGCACCTCAAGCAAGCCCCCCCAGTGAGAAAAACTGTTAAAGTGTGGAATGAAGACACTGAACTAGTGCTTCAGGACTGCTTTGGGAGTACAGACTGGGACATGTTCAAAACTGCTGCTCAGAGGGATGGCGGTACTGTGGACATAGAGTAATATGCTTCCAGAGTAACTGGCTACATCAGCACATGTGTGGAAAACATTGTTCCCACAAAACATTACAAGATATACCCAAACCAAAAACCCTGGATTAACTGTGATGTTCGGTCCAAGCTACATGCCCGCTCCACTGCATTTGTCTCAGGCAACGCTGAGGACTACAAGAAGGCCAGATATGATCTGCGTAAATCCATCAGCGAGGCCAAGGGACAATACAGACTAAAGCTGGAGGGATTCTACTCCACCACAGATTCCCGGCGCATGTGGCAAGGCCTGCAACACATCACAGACTACAAGCAGGGAAGCAAGGGGGTCACAAACAGCCAACGCTCACTGCCAGATGAGCTGAATGAGTTCTACGCCCGCTTCGAGGTCCTCAACACCAACCGACAGAGAGGGGTTCTGACCACGGAGCGCACGCAGTACCCACCACTCACTGTGACAACACCAGAGGTACGTACAGTTCTGAGGAGAACAAACCCACGGAAGGCAGCCGGCCCAGACAACATCCCTGGCCAGGCCCTCAGGGTGTGTTCATCAGAGGTGGCTGACATACTTGCTGACATATACAACTTGTCACTAGCACAAGCTGTTGTGCCCACCTGCTTCAAGACCACCACCATCGTGCCCCTGCCAAAGAAAAACACTGTGACCTGTCTGAATGACTATCGCCCTGTTGCACTCACCCCAATAGTGATGAAGTGCTTCGAGAGGATAGTCATGTCACACATCAAGAAGACTATCCCAGACACACTGGACCCTCTACAATTTGCCTACCGACAGAACCGGTCCACTGAGGATGCAGTCAACACCGTCATCCACACCACCCTCACTCACTTAGAGGGCAAGGACACCTATGCCAGGCTATTATTCATCGACTACAGCTCTGCTTTTAACACGGTCATCCCACAAAAACCCACTGCTAAAGTCCTCACTCTTGGTCTTACACCGGCTCTCTGTGACTGGGTCCTGATTTTTCTCACAAACCGGCCCCAGTCAGTCAGAATCGGCAACCAGACACCAGGCACAAAGGGTCTAAGCACAGGGACCCCCCAAGGCCGCGTGCTGAGCCCCCTATTGTACACCCTCTTCACACACGACTGTGGCCTCCCAGAACAACACCAGTATCATCAAGTTTGCAGATGATACTACGGTCGTCGGACTGATCACCGGGGGAGCTGAGGCAGCGTACAGAAGGGAGGTAGCTGAACTGGTGGCCTGGTGTCAGGATAATAATCTCTCCTTGAACACAGACAAGACCAAGGAGATGATTATTGACCCACGGAGAAGGAGTGCACAGTACACACCTCTGTACATAGGGAGGACAAAGGTGGACAGGGTGAAAACCTTTAAATTCCTCGGGACCCACATCAGCGAGGACCTCACCTGGGATCACAACACCCAACAAACAATAAAGAAAGCCCAGCAGCGACTGTACTTCCTAAGAAGGGTGAGAACATTTGGCAAGCCACCCAAAATTCTCAGCATCTTCTATAGAAGTACGGTTGAGAGTGTCCTTACCAGCTCATTCACGGCCTGGTATGGAAACTGCACTGCTAAGGACAGGAAGGCACTCCAGCGAGTGATTAAAACTGCTCAGTACATATCAGGAGCAGCCTTCCCCTCACTACAGGACATGTACTGTACCAGAGCCACCAGGAGAGCACACAACATCATAAAGGACAGTACACACCCCCAGCACAGTCTCTTCAGCCTCCTACCATCAGGCAGACGATACAGGAGCCTGAAATCCAGGACTATGAGACTGACAAACAGTTTCTACCCACAGGCCATCAGGCTTGTGAATGCTAACTTGTGAATGCTAGCTGCCCCCCCCCCCCCCCCCCTCCCCGTTTTACTTTTATCTTTTTGAACAAAAGACAGCTACCATGACCACCCCCGAACTGTGAACCATCACTGTAGACACTTTTCACCTTTGATCACTAAAGACACTTTAACTGCTGCTGTGACCCAAGGTCACCTCCATATTTATACTCTTGACTGTCAATCAGAATGTGCAATAATGTAATGTTACTTGCTGTGCCTTTAAATACATTTTTATTTTTATTTTTATTTTTAGCTAAGTACCGTGTGACTTGTTGAAGGGTGGACTAGCAAAGTAAGATTTTCATTGTATGGCAAACTGTCTGTTTTAACTGTGCATATGACAATAAACAATCTTGAATCTTGAATCTTGAATCTTGAAACATGCAACATGCAAAATGCAACATGCGCTAACTACAAGCACTTCTACGCAGTGCTACTGCACTGACGCATCACACACACCCTGTTTTACAAACACACACGGCCTGTACTGTATCTATTACATATAACCTATTATTTGCGCACTATTGACTAGTGATACAAAAAAAAATTGGCCGTCGAAAAAATACTTTGCTCACGAAACCGCATGTTGTGATGAAGTATCCACTTCTGCTGGAGGGCTGCGTCTTTCCCCGCTCACACGAATGACAAAGGTCACCCAAAGCTGAAGAAAAAGTCACAGACAGGTCGCATTGCCATTTAGACTGCAGTCACATTTGAAAAGATCAGATTCCAATCTGGTGTGGCCTGAATCTGATGCGAAAAGATCAGATTTAAAGTTTTTTGGAGCGTTTATACTAGCAGAAAAAATCCCATCTGTGTCACTTGAGGGCAAACAAATTGGTGTGCAGTGTAAAAGGGGGTCGAACCAGTAACTCTCGGGTTACAGGGCGACCACTCGACCCACAGACCCATGCCTTGCTCTCGTAGAGGGCATGCAGGACCTATAAAGACTTTCAATGCATATCATATTCCTAAAAGTCAAAATATATAGCATCTGGAACATAACCCCTACAATAATCAAGGGAATACTGTATGGAATGAATTTTGGTCCACAACATATTTTGCTTTATAAATTATTGACGTATTTCTTGCTACCTTATGTTGTATATTGTTTTATATGAGATTTTCAGTTCATTTTATCATCTATTATTAAACATAGAAATATGATGTACTTTACCCTGTCAATGTGTACTCTGTCTATTTGTATTTGCTTGTCTGTTCTACTGTTACTGTATAGCAGAGGTCTTCAATATTTTCCAGGCCAAAGACCCCCAAACTGATGGGGAGAAGAAGCGGGTACCCCCAATTTCTAAATATCTTGAATGAAATAAGGATTCTATAAACTGTTTATACAATTTATTTGTATAAACTGGTCCTGAAGGTACTTTGTTATTGTGTAATACTAATAATATCAAAATGGTGATTAGCTGGCAACTAGGGCTCTAATCACCAGCTGGCAATGAGCGGGTTAATCGTTAGTTGGCAATTAGAGTGCTAATCGCGAGCTGACATTAATCACTTTTTGGTAACAAGAGCGCTAATTGTTAGCTGACAACTAATGCGCGAGCTGGCAACTGGTGAGTTACCGTAAATTCCGGACTATAATAGGCTTCAGCACCCCCCGCGACCCCGCAAGGGACAAGCGGTAGAAAATGGATGGATGAGAGTCGCTACTTTTTTCTAAGTTTTGAACCCTGCGGCTTATAAAACAGTGCGGCAAATTTATGGATTTTTCTTTGCTGACAACCATAATGCAAATAGTTTTCAAAAAACTCATGCAAAGACACTAAAATGGTGTGTTATTATTTATGCTATGGCACCGTCTTTTGGACGAGTTCGCTCACTACATGTGTTGCGGGTAAATGTCGACAGTGTTTCCTGTTAATCCAAATAGGTTCATTAGATCTTCAACTAATTATGCTATTTGTTATTCTTATAGCCAGACATGCGTGTTTATTTCCGTACCTGACGGTTTCGACCTCTGAGGAAGGCAACAGTTGTAGCCGGAGTAGAAAGTAAAGTGGTTAAATTAAAACAAATGTGCGATAAATGTATTGCCCTCTGTCTCACAGCTTGGAGATCAAGGTTGGAATCCCAGTTAGAACGTCCGTGTGGGGAGTTGGCATGATCTTACAATAGCTGCGTGGGTTTTCTCTGAGATCTTCAGCTTCCTCCCACATCCCCAAACTCTTGGAGACTCTAAATCAGTGGTGTCCAGAGTGCAACCAGAGGACAGTTTTTTCTACTGGCCATCTACATTCAATCCATCTATGCATCCATTTTCTACCACTTGTCCCTTTCGGGATCGCGGGAGGTGCTGGAGCCTATCTCAGCTGCATCTGGGCGGGAGGCACCCTGGACAAGTCGCCACCTCATCACAGGGCTAACACAGATGGACTGAAAACATTCACACTCACATTCACACACTAGGGCCAATTTAGTGTTGCCAATCAACCTATCCACAGGTGCATGTCTTTGGAAGTGGGAGGAAACCGGAGTACCTTGAGGGAACCCATGTAGACACTGGGAGAACATGCAAACTTCACACAGAAATATCCCGAGCCCGGGGATCGAACCCAGGACCTTCATATTGTGAGGCACATTCACTAACCCCTGTCCCGTCCCACCGTGCTGACCTCTACATTCAATACATTTCAATATTTATGAGACAACTTAAATTTTTACGTATGTTTGTGTAGGTTTGGACACTGCTACTTTAAATTGTCTGTAGGTATAAAATATAAATGTGAATTAGGGACTGCGCTACACCGGGGCTAAGGAGGGCTATAGCTCTGTCAGAAATCTATTTTGCCCCAGTTGGTGCCTCCCAACATTTTAGGGACCCATTATGCAAAACCAACTGTTCTTAATTATTGGTACCTGCTGTTGTGTATTTTGGATCTGCATAAATCCCGAAATTTTGAAATCAAACAATGGAGGCATTGCAAAGATATTTATAAAACAAGAATGGAGGCCACGCAAATAAGCCCACAAAAAGGGGCAGCTTTGTGGCGGCCAATCGTTTCTGCGAGTCCATTTTCCTAAACCTATCACCGGGCTGAGTCCATCTTTTTGTGGCCAATCACACAACTGGGTTCATCTTTCCAAACGCCTATCAAATGTCCATCTCCATCTCCATCGGTGTGAATCTGTTATGCCTTGGCGAGAATGAGGACTCAGGTGTAGAAGGGGGACGACTGACACAGGCTGATTGGTTGAAGACGCTCCTATGACTTATTTTTAGAACACAACAACCACCATTACAGAATGCGAGACAACTTGTTTATTTGTTATTTTTTGTGTTTTTATATTACAACAAACTTGACAACTGAGAAAAAGAAAAACAAAAGGAACTTTTGGCTGGGCATCCGTGTGGTGAAGAAAACTGATCAGTAAATTTATCTTGCAGTGTTTTTGCTCAGCCATAGTCTTAAAACTATATGCAGTTTAATGATGTTTATTGATTTTCACAAACTGAGAAGTGGACAGACTCTTTTAAACATATTTACGAAGAAGTATAAAGTATTCAGCCATATTTCAAGCGGCGAGGTCAGTTGCTTACTACTCTTGAGACTTTGTTGGAGCGATGTGAAATAAAGGACGCAGTACACAAGTCGAACGAAGGTAAATCACATTAAATATGTACTTGTATTACATGCTGTAATCATTACATGCTGTAAAAATAGTCAGTGACACTCCATTTGTGTAGTTATCAGTTTCATCCCAAGTGATCCGAATTTTAATGCTAAATAGCAAACGCTAAATCTGATGTGTTTGTGTTGTCACAGTGAGATTAACACTGCCATTTATTATTTCTATATTGTTATTTATAGCTGAAATGGACCATAAGGAATCCTCTGACCCTCATGAATTCATAAATTGATGAGAGAACGACTTTTTGACTGTTGGACACTGCAGACAAAGCCTGACTGTTTATGAACAATTCGGTACACTTTATTTTTAAATCATATTGTCACTCACACATTAGTAAAATAACTGACCTAATATTATCTGTTTATTTACATAGTATCAATTTGGAAATATACTGAACCACTCCTCTATATGTCAACCTGACTGATTTGTATAAACGACCCTGTACTATGAAATGCAGTGGGAACACAAACCACACAGGTGTACAGTAGCCTATAGGTCCAGAAACTTAAAGTTCCTGAACTTTTGGTGGAAAATGCCCAAATTGTATTTATCTATAAGAGAGAAACATTACAAATTGTAAAATTGATAGTCCATACAAAGCCTTTTAAAGGGGAACATTATCACAATTTCAGAATGGTTAAAACCATTAAAAATCAGTTCCCAGTGGCTTATTATATTTTTCGAAGTTTTTTTCAAAATTTTACCCATCATGCAATATCCCTAAAAAAAGCTTCAAAGTGCCTGATTTTAACCATCGTTATAAACACCCGTCCATTTTCCTGTGACGTCACATAGTGAAGCCAACACAAACAAACATGGCGGAAAGAACAGCAAGCTATAGCGACATTAGCTCGGATTCAGACTCGGATTTCAGCGGTTTAAGCGATTCAACAGATTACGAATGTATTGAAACGGATGGTTGTAGTGTGGAGGCAAGTAGCGAAAACGAAATTGAAGAAGAAACTGAAGCAATTGAGCCATATCGGTTTGAACCGTATGCAAGCGAAACCGACGAAAACGACACGACAGCCAGCGACACGGGAGAAAGCGAGGACGAATTTGGCGATCGCCTTCTAACCAACTATTGGTATGTGTTTGTTTGGCATTAAAGGAAACTAAAAACTATGAACTAGGTTTACAGCATATGAAATACATTTGGCAACAACATGCACTTTGAGAGTACAGACAGCCCAATTTTCATCAATTAATATATTCTGGAGACATACCCTCATCCGCGCTCTTTTCCTGAAAGCTGATCTGTCCAGTTTTGGAGTTGATGTCAGCAGGCCAGGGAAGCTAGGGTCGATAGGGGGTTTAGCTCGCTCGTCTGCGGGAACAAACTGCCGCCATTGCTTGCCGTGCTGCCGAGGTCCTTTGTCCCTGAATTGCTCACACACTCCGGCAGATTCAATGGGGGTCTGGCGGCAGATTTCTTTGACTTTATCGTTGGAAATGCATCTGCTTTGAGTGTCGCAGGATATCCACACATTCTTGCCATCTCTGTCGTAGCATAGCTTTCGTCGGTAAAGTGTGCGGAACAAACGTCCAATTTCTTGCCACTTTCGCATCTTTGGGCCACTGGTGCAACTTGAATCCGTCCCTGTTCGTGTTGTTACACCCTCCGACAACACACCGACGAGGCATGATGTCTCCAAGGTACGGAAAACAGTCGAAAAAACGGAAAATAACAGAGCTGATTTGACTCGGTGTTTGAGAAAATGGCGGATTGCTTCCCGATGTGACGCCACGTTGTGACGTCATCGCTCCGAGAGCGAATATTAGAAAGGCGTTTAATTCGCCAAAATTCACCCATTTAGAGTTCGGAAATCGGTTAAAAAAATATATGGTCTTTTTTCTGCAACATCAAGGTATATATTGACGCTTACATAGGTCTGGTGATAATGTTCCCCTTTAATGCGTATTTGCTCTTGTGTATTTGTGCAGTGTTGTATCTTCACTGCACAAATTCCCCCAGTTTCTGCAAACATTACAGTATAATCATGGAACCATAAATGTGCTGTTTCCTTTTTTTATGTGAACAATTGGCCCTCAACAGCAAACATCCATCCATCCATCCATTTTCTACCGCTTGTCCCTCTTGGGGGACAGATAGACAGACAAAAACATTAAATATTTTTTTTTGTTACACTTCATCTTCTAATGGAAAAAAAAAACATCTGCATGTCCTCTAATGATACAGTATAAACATGTGGTTTTCTCACTAATTTGGTTGTTTATTGCTGAAAGTGCTTTGAAAAGTAAGACTAATACTAACATGAGTAACCAAAAGAGGTTATAATGTTTCTCGTCATTTATCTCTTTTAATGGAACTGAAGGAGAGGAAACTAGCATGGTGCTCTCAGGTTGCCATGACATGTTCTCGAGTGCACTCAACAAACCTACGTGTTTAGAGTAAAGCTTTGTCATATGTGGACGGTAATTTGCAGAGCCACTCATTATTTTTAAGTCATAATCACTTCATGTAAACACATTGTGCTAAATTCATGGATCCCCAAAGGATTTCCTATGCAGAATTGCACACCAATAATAATATGACTGTTTCCACTGGAGGTGGTGCAACAACAGCAAATATCATGCATGTGGACTTGGTGTAGTTTTGGACATTTCAGTTATACAGTATGTACAGCACAAGGGCTACACGATTAAGGCCAACATAATCACGATTATTGTTATACATTGAAATTAGGATTTTTAATCACGATTATTCGTTATAATAGGTAAAACATAGTTTTTCCAACAGGTCGGCAATCTACTTGGAGTTATGGGGTCATTATGTAATTCAGAATGAAATAGTAAGGTGAAATAAAAGTTGTCCAAAAGAAACATATTTGTGTTTTTGTTCATTATGAGTATTAACATGTCAGCTTTTTCTCATTACATAATGTATTCAGCTCTATTTATCCAGTTGTGATGTTTTTTGGGGGCCATAAAAAACAGCCACTTTACGCGTGTGGCCTCCGCGTCATCAATTGGACAGCCCTGCTTGACCAAATCATACATTTGATTGTTTGTAGTGTGAAAAATGAATATTAAATCACAAAATACAAAAATATAATGTTATTTGGTGCAACAATTGAACTCACGTATTTGAACCCTAAGGGAATCTTTCAATGTTATGAACCTTATAGGCCCGAGGACCCGAGAGTGTCTCATTAATTAAAGTCTTAAAAGTAAGTCATATATGATTATTATATTTTGACTTTTAATGCTTAAATCTCTAGATCAACTTCAAATCTATCCGTTTTTATAAAGGTTTCTATGTTTTTGTATGTTTTATGCCCTTTTTGTCAGAGGAAACACAATTTTTTCACAACAACATTGATTTTGTTGTTGATAATAATGGTTTGAGCTTTGAAAAAAAACGACATTTGAAGACTTTTGGACCCTAAAGGGTCTTCTCACTCATAAAAGTGTTAAAAGTAAGTCATATATTAATTTTTATTTTTTTTTAACTTTCAACACTTGAATCTATAGATTAACTTCAGATCTCTCCATTGATATTAAGATTTTGTTATGTTTTGTATGTTTTATATCCTTTTTGTCAAAGAAATTTTTTTTTTTGTTGGCATAAACTGTAATTATGCAATATTTTCCCTCCAAAACTCAGAAGTCAAATATTTAATGTGAAGTAGTTGTAACCTTACCCTAACCCATAGGTTGCATAGGTTAAATAGTTCACAACAACATTGATTTTGATGCATAATACTTGTTTGAGCCAGCATGTGGGCGGCATGGCGTAGTGGGTAGAGCAACCGTGCCAGAAACCTGAGGGTTGCAGGTCCGCTCCCCGCCTCTTACCATCCAAAAATCGCTGCCGTTGTGTCCTTGGGCAGGACACTTCACCCTTTGCCCCCGGTGCCACTCACACCGGTGAATTGAATGATGAATGATAGGTGGTGGTCGGAGGGGCCGTTGGCGCAAATTGCAGCCACGCTTCTGTCAGTCTACCCCAGGGCAGCTGTGGCTATGAAAGTAGCTTACCACCACCAGGTGTGAATGATTGATGGGTTCTACATGTAAAGCGACTTTGGGTACTTAGAAAAGCGCTATATAAATCCCAGGTATTATTATTATTATTGACTGTTTTAGAAAAAACAACATTTGAAGACCCTTGGACCCTAAAGGGTCCCTCTCATGAAAATGTTAAAAGTAAGTCATATATTACTATTTTTTTTACTTTCAACGATTAAGTCCGTAGATTAACTTCAGGTCTATCCATTGATATTAAGTTTTTTTTTTTTTATGTTTTTGTATGTTTTATACCCTTTTATCAAAGAAAAAAAACATTTTTAATAACATAAACAAATGCAATATTTCCCCCCAAAATTCAGAAGTCAAACATTTGATGTGAGCATTAAATAGGTCAATGTTTCACAACAACATTGATTTTGATTCATAATGATTGTTTGAGCATTGACCGTTTTAGATTTTTTTTTTAAATGACATTAGAAAGACCCTTGGACTCTTGGGGGTCATTCTCATAAAATGCTTAAATGTCGAGATCAACTTCAGATCTGTCCGTTGATATTTATTTTTTTATGTTTTCGTAAGTTTTATTCCCTTTTGTAAAAGAAACCCCTTTTTTGTATGGCAAAAACAAAAAATATTTAATATTTTCCCTCGTAAAAACTCAATAGTCAAATATTTTATGTGAAGTTGTTGGAGCCCTAAATCAGAATCAGAATCAGAGTCAGAATCAGAATAGTTTTTATTGCCATTGTTTGAGAACGGGTTCACAAACTAGGAATTTTTCTTGGTGTCAATCGTGCAACATAAAACACATATAACACAGAATAGAATACAGAATAAATTGGTCAATAATTCACAACAACAGTGAACTGTTTGAGCAATGACTGTTTTTAATAAATAATATTATAAGATCATTAGATCTTTGAGGGTCCCACTCATAAGTCATAAATTTACTTTGAACGCTTAAATCACGAGATAAACTTTAGATCTATCCGTTGATATTAAGTTGTAGTAAATCTTTTTTGTTTTAGTATGTTGTATGCCGTTTTTGCCAACCCTCTTGAATAGTTTCTACCTCAGTGTGTATGGTTTGTTGAGTTAGCACAGGATTAATATGTGGAAATGACAAATGAGGTAGTTGTTACATAGAAATGTTTTT
This sequence comes from Nerophis lumbriciformis, assembly GCF_033978685.3. Classification (NCBI taxonomy): domain Eukaryota; kingdom Metazoa; phylum Chordata; class Actinopteri; order Syngnathiformes; family Syngnathidae; genus Nerophis; species Nerophis lumbriciformis. The sequence goes on from NC_084576.2 coordinate 8,968,266, forward strand.
ATTTATGCTTTATTTTGTTTTTTGTTCAATCCTAGATGGGCTGTGACTTAAAGTTGAATTGACTTGTAGATACACTGAGATTAAGTCTAAGTTCATTGTGTTCTTCATGGTGTTTTTGAAACCGCACCAATATTTTGAAGTGTTCTGTCAAGAGGATTATTTGTGATATGTAAATTTTCAGAATGTGTTTGTTGTATTTTGGGTCAAAGTAAAACAAAGAAAACAATCTGAAGCTGTCGTACTTGTATGTTTAAGTTGTTATGCCATGGTTTTACCAGTCCGGCCCAAGTGGGAATAGATTTTCCTCCATGCGGCCCCTGAGCTAAAATGAGTTTGACACCCTTGGCCTGGAGTTTCGAAAAAATGTGTTGCCTGTAACCTTTTGTGCCATTCCATTTGGGTTCAATGTTTGTGAAAACCATAAAGGCATTTGAACAGGAAATGTCCACCATATGACAAAAAAGGGTATGGGGCCACTTGCAAGACCTCGTCATGCAGGAGTAGGTGGTAGAACAAGAATTTTTGGTAGATTTTTTAGGTCAAACAAACCTGCAAAAAAAGATTAGATGACAGTATGTGTCATATCATATTCTTTTATAAACTTTGACAAACACAAAAACAAATACTTCTTACAAAGAATATAGTAAGTGACAGCATTTGGGCAATACCAAAATGTAAATACGAATGCCAAATGTGAATTATACCAAAATTGATGCAAAATTGTGCTTAACTGGTCAAAATATTTTTCTCCTCAGTATCTTTAATGTCTGGCAAGTGTTGGTTGCATGAGTCTGGCTGCTGTCACGGTAACATGGCTGGCCCAATTGCAAACTTCAAACATGCATTCAAAATCATGCACTCAGCCACACCACCAATAGAAGAAGAGAAGGGCTAATTAGACTGTCTCTATTAGTTGCATGGCAAAACATGTTTTTGTGAAGCTGCAGCAGAGCATCTTTGATCCTTATATCAAACAGGCTGTCTGGACTTGGTTTATTTGATGTAGTTTCAGACACGCATGCACAAAATATGTTTATATTTACATGTTTGCATATGTTTGCAACGTTTGTTTTACATAAATAATTGCAAAAACTTGCAGCCTTGTACATATGACATCCTGCAAAAGCCACACGTTTGTATTTGGCTCAAATTTATCAGCGTACACACGCATGCGTGCATGCACATGCACGTGCACATGCAATATATTATATGTAACCACATTCACACAATGTCACTACCAACTCACGAACATGTTTTTTATTGCATACAAGTTGTTGGCAGGTCTTTGATTTTCAAAGCAACTATCCATCTAACACAGGGGTGGGCAATTCATTTTTACCGGGGGCCGCATAAGCAACCCGAGCACTGCTGGAAGGCCACACCGACAATATTTCAATTAAATTTTGCTCAATATTATTTTTGATATACCGTAAGATTAATAATAATAATAATAATAATTAATAATAATAATAATAATTTAATTTAACCTAACTTAACTTTATACAAAAGCAGATTGCTTTTGATGGTTTTATTTTTAACACTGTCTTACACTACACTTCCTGATGTATAATACAATGCAAAAATGTCCATTTCTGCACAGGGTTAATTTCTGTCACTTTATCCTGCATTATCCAACATTTTTCCCCGTCAGATTTGGACAACCATCTGTTGTTAAAAATCGTTTTTAATCATATTTATTTTATATTGTTTTTTTATATTGGTTTTAAATGTAAATGTTTGTTGTTTTTATTCAGTCATTGGTGGAGCTAAGGATAATATTTGAATATTGTTTTTAATATTGTTGTGCAGCACTTTTGAAACATTTTGTTGTTTAAATGTGCTATATAAATAAATTGGATTGTATTGGATTGTCAAACCTGCCAGCTTGTCCCATTTCAGTCCTAACATGTCGAAACACGCATTTACCTACAGTATGTGAACAAGTTATTACCTGTGGTTGTCTCTTTAATTGACTGCATGGCTGCCAGCTCTTCCGTGATTTGAAAGTCTGTAGTTATCCCACGTAAGAAGATGAGCAGCTGGGCGGTGTCACGTACATCACAGCTCTCATCCAAAGCCAGTGAAAAACAGTCAAAGTCTCTGGCATATCAGCGCAACAGAGTCCAATAAGCACTCCTTAATAAACTCTGCGTCAGAAAACGCCTTACTTTTTCTGGCGATTTTGTGAGAAATTACGAAACTTGTCCTGACGGCTGCATCTCTGGGGGTGTGAAATTTGGCAAAAAGTCCTTGTTGGGTTTGCAGTTTTACCATCAACGCATCAGCCTCCCTTGTGCGCGCGTCATCAGACATATTCCGCTATTTTTCCTCGTGCTTCGTCGTGTAGTGGCGATTCAAATTATATTCTTTAAACACAGCAACCTGTGTACCACAAATCAAGCACACGGCTTTACCTTTAATTTCTGTAAAGAAATACTTGGCAGTCCATGTCTTGTTGAAAACCCCCCCTTCGTCATCAACTTTTCTCTTTTTAGCGTCTCATCACTTGTCGCTGTGCACCTTCACTTAGGTTACACCCGGACATACGCCCATAAATAACACTTTTCAAAATAAAAGCAGCACAGTTGTATTGCACGAACGACATAGATGTTTTTTAAACTATATTTTGTAATTTGTGATTGTGCTGTTCACATTCACTCACAATCACACACACATACGTCCACACGGAAGTAATACAAATAACGCTTTTCAAAACAAAAGCAGCACCGTTGTATTGCACACTCGACATAGATACTTTTTAAAATTTATTTAGTAATTTATGGGCCGGACAGGGACGCACAAAGGGCCGGATGTGGCCCGCGGGCCGCAGAATGCCCAGGTCTGATCTAACATGAACATATGGTACTCTGGTGTCTCTAGTGGTTCAGGGGTCAAATTACACCTCTAATAGGGAAATGCTTAGATTCATTTGGTTTTCATGGAAAAAGTTTTATAAAATAACATGTTTACAGTATATAAAAAATGGCCATTATAAAGGGAGTCAATAGGGGACAAACAAGTCCTTAGGCCTTAATCATGGTTTAACTCAGTCCTTCTCGAATAGTGGGTAGTCTTTATTTTAGGACCCTTGGTTACCCTGGTTTGCTATTTCCAGACGGAAGAACACAAACGAGCCTGTCCATTCTAGCGTGTCATGACCTGTTTCCTGTGTTTTTGTTCTCCATGTGCTCATTTGTGTCATTGGTTGCACCTGGGTCTTGCCCTGGTTTCCTCCAGTCCACTCTCTTCTTCCTCTTGTGTCTAGTCCAGGCGTACTCAGTTTTGTAATTACTCTGTCTATTTAGTTTTCTGTTTGCTGTCTCGTCTTTGACGGATTGTCATACGTCTTTTGAGAGTTGTTGGAATAAACCTTTTGAGCAGTACTTTCTCCGTGCTTCCCTGCAATTGGGTCCACCTCACCTTGCCTCCCCAGCTGTGACAGTAGGATCAAGAAATGGACCCAGCGCGAAGCACACGGCATGCTGTCAGCCTGCCTACTACAATTCCAATAATTAGCCAATAAGGTCCGTATAAGTATCTTCTCTTTTCTTTAGTTCTCCCTCTTCTAGTGTGTCTTGTTCCTCTTATTTGTCAGACTCGGCCTTAGTGCCAAATCCCCCTTTTTCTACTCCTAATACTGTTTCTTATTTTTTGTCCCCCATATTTTGTGCGATTCAGATTTTTCTGACCTTATAATTCTTAAACCTGAGCTCTTCAATTTCTTACTGATTATGATTTTGATTACAGTATGACCCTTCCTAACTTGGTTTAACTTCCAATGTTGTTCGTAAGTCTCTGTCCCACACTTTCGATGATGTTTATGACCTTTGTGACCTTGGCGATTGTGGTGATGAGCTTATTAGCCTCCAGGCCACGTGATTATTACTTACTAAAACAGGGTGCCTGTTGATTATATTAAAGACTGGTGCCACCTAGATGCAGGCTTGTGTATCGTTCTAATATAAATACTGGAGTGTAGACACATAAACAAAAATCTCCCTTGCTGCTCACGACCCCTATGATACATCACCGCGAGCCCCTATTTGAGAAACACTGCTAAATGTATATTTGGATTAAGAGTCTTTTAGTAATGGTGCATCTTATGAGCATTACTCTCTGAGTTTAGTGGTAAGTTTGACAACAGTTAGCTTTCAAAGTTAGTAGAGTCCATCCTTGTGGACTCTGCAGTGAAACGTCCAGCACAACTGCATAGACGCTAACAAGCAGCTGAGGCAGGCTTGTGTTGAGATGATGTTCCCTCTGTGCACAACATATCTTCATTGGTATTTAAATCAATTGGTCAGAGTCATTAAACACAAATATTTACATTCATAGACACAGGGTTTCCTACATGATTCACATTTTGTCTAAGAATATGAACATGATTAATATGAGGTGGGGTTGTATAAAGTAGATGTGCCTCGCCAGTTTATTACCTACAGGAGACAACACTGACTCGGCACTAAAAGAGATACACAACTGAGCACTAGGAAGCAACAAAAAACATATATCCAAAATAATCTCACTTATTGCAGTGTTGTCATTGTGTTCTGCACCACATGTCTCTGGCTCTGTCCCTCTCTGATATGCTGCTGCAAAATGGAAGTGTTGTCCGACTATTACTAATGACAAGGACCTTCTTAGGGATGCAACGATACGAAAATGTCACGGTCACTGTGACCAAAATGATCACGGTTGTCATTATTGTCGAGCCATTGTTGAATGTGCTCAAGAATGACTTACAGAAATCTTTTAACCAAACTATTTAAAATAAATAAATAGACCCACAATATATATCTTCACATTTAAGAGAGCACAGTCTGTATGTTCAATGCGCATTATTGAATAGCTTAGTAATGTGTTTATTCAAATTAAGACTTGGGTATGATGTTTGTAACGGAGAAAGACATATCATATTCATGTTAGTATTTAAACATAATCTTTAAAATATGGATTAGTGGTGCCAGCTGCTAACTTGCGACCAGCGCGCTAGCTTTCGAGTTTATTGAAAGACGATAATTTCATTTCGAATGGTAATACTAACCGTCTGTAGTTCATTAATGCCAGTAATCGTTACATATCTAGACCTTATACAACCCCACCTCAACACAGCCGAATAATTACTTTAACATGTCCACAATTTTTATTTATGACACCGCTGTATTTGAAGTTATAACTATATTGTAGTTGTGGAGTCACAATAGTGAGCAATTTATTTAAGATGACACAAAATTAAACTGAGGAGTTAAATTTGGCTGATCTATAAACATAAACAGACTGTTACTTGTTTAGCATTACGTTATGGCCATGCAGTAAATGGCGTGGCTCAGATGGTAGTGCGGCAATGCCAGCAACTTGAGGCTTCCTGGTTCTTATCCAGCTTCAGCCGTCACGGGCGCTGTGTCCTCGGGCAAGACACTTTATCCAACATGCTGGTGATGTGTCTGATGCACCTTGCATGGGAGCTTCCGCCATCAGTGTGTGTGAACGTGCTTGTGAATGGATGAATGTGACGTATAATGTAAAGGGTGTAGGGCAGGGATGCCAAACTCGTTTACATTGAGAGCTACATCGCAGTTATGGCTGCCATCAGAGGGCCGCTTGTAACAAATTGTTTTTGGAAACTGTGGACGTCGTGTCCTCCGGACCAAATAGGAAAAGAACCATCCGGATTGTTATAGGCGAAAAGTGTAAAAGGCAGCATGTGTGATGGTATGGGGGTGTATTAGTGGCCAAGGCATGGGTAACTTACACATCTGTGAAGGCACCATTAATGCTGAAAGGTACATACAGGTTTTGGAGCAACATATGTTGCCATCCAAGCAACGTTACCATGGACGCCCCTGCTTATTTCAGCAAGACAATGCCAAGCCACGTGTTACATCAACGTGGCTTCATAGTAAAAGAGTGCGGGTACTAGACTGGCCTGCCTTTAGTCCAGACCTGTCTCCAATTGAAAATGTGTGGCGCATTATGAAGCCTAAAATACCACAACGGAGACCCCCGGACTGTTGAACAACTTAAGCTGTACATCAAGCAAGAATGGGAAAGAATTCCACCTGAGAAGCTTAAAAAATGTGTCTCCTCAGTTTCCAAACGTTTACTGAGTGTTGTTAAAAGGAAAGGCCATGTAACACAGTGGTGAACATGCCCTTTCCCAACTACTTTGGCACGTGTTGCAGCCATGAAATTGTAAGTTAATTATTATTTGCAAAAAAAAATTAAGTTTATGAGTTTGAACATCAAATATGTTGTCTTTGTAGTGCATTCAATTGAATATGGGTAGAAAAGGATTTGCAAATCATTGTATTCCGTTTATATTTACATCTAACACAATTTCCCAACTCATATGGAAACGGGGTTTATATATATATATATATATGTATATATATATATATATATATATATATATATATATATATATATATATATATATATATATTGTGTGTGTGTGTGTGTGTGTGTGTGTGTGTATATATATATGTGTGTGTGTGTATGTATGTATGTGTGCGTGTCTGCGAGTATTATAATAATACAATGGATATAAAATTAATAAGTATACTTGTCCAGGGTGTACCCCGCCTACCGTCCGAATGCAGCTGAGATAGACTCCAGCACCCCCCGCACCCAAAAAGGAACAAGCGGTAGGAAATGGATGGATGGATATACTTGAATATAAAGAGTATGTGAAAGTTCAACTTCTACTTTGTTTACAACCTCTTTAATGCTCTCTTAAAAAGAGATTGTTTCCCATCATGCCTTGCAATTTTAAATGGATGTAATTTAAAAAAATGTATGGTGATGGGATGTTTTTTTTACAATATCCAAAATGGTCAGTGAGCAGATTGTCTTATGTGTGTTGACTTTTTTCCAGCACCTAACGGTGACAATTTGCCACCTGAAAGACTTAAGACTTAGACTTACACAAACTTTAATGATCCACAAGGGAAATTTTTCCACACAGTAGCTCAGTTACAAAGGATGGAAAGTGTAAGGATAGAAAGGACAATGCAGGTATAAAATAGACAAAAAATGTTTCGTATTAGCAATATAAAATATAACATATATGTAATATTTACATAATATATGTACAGTATATGATATATACTGATATATTATATTATATTATATGTTTATATCCTATATACAATATATAACAATTACCATGTACAATATTACAGTATATGTAACAGCTGCAGCATAAAATAGAGAGTAGATCCAGCAGAAAATAGACATTCTAAACAAAGAGAGGTCGCTAACATAGAAGGTGACCCGTGGGTATTTTAAATGGAATATGGATACATGCCAGGTTGCTTATTGAAATTGGACTCGTGCAGTAGTCTTGCGCTGGCCAAATTGAAGATGTCGGCGAACCGCATTTGGACACCCCTGCGCTACATGTATGCTAGGATTGATGTTGTTTTATTTTCATACGTTTGGCCTCTCTGGGCACACACAAACTTGAAACAATATGTGTCTGTTAAATATGGCTAACTTAGCATCTCCTTCAAGTTCAGTTTCAGCACAATTTGGGGTTTTGTTTTCAGCAAGGTCAGCATTGCTGGTGTCTGTAACCCGTTCGTCTTTATCTTTACTGGGATTCTAGTGCCAGCCGGGTGCTTCATTCACTAAAGAGGTTTCTAGTACATGATTTTTTTACTCCAAATGATAGCAAAGTGCAATACTTCAAACAAAACATAGGCTACATAATGAAGCTGTTTGCAACATTTACACAGCTGCCAACTTTCAAATGTATTTTACACAGTACATCTCGCCCTCTCACGGCTTCTCGTACGCAATGACTTAATAACATACGTACGTAATTATGCACGTGCATTAGCTTTAGGTGTTGTTAGATAATAATAGCAATTTGGATAGTTGGTGTCAGCTGTCATTGAATGCATCATCATAACTGCTCTTGTATGTGTGTACGCCATCACTGCGCGTACGTGTTGACGAGACCAGGTGAGTGACGACCATTAACACCAATCATTTTTTTGGGGCCTGTAAAAAATAAATGAATAATCTTTGTAATTGTTAAAAATATAAATAATTCTCAAACCACTAATGGTAATAACATAAACTTACTGGTGGTGTTCTTGTTATATTTTTTGGTTTGAAAACTGTTACTGTGAGGAATTTGCAAACAGCACCTTTTAGAAAAATCCATATTAGACAACTTAAAAACTACTTTAAAAAGTGCATGAAGAACCTACACTGCTATTAAAGAGTAAATTTAATTTGTTACCTTTCTACCTCTGACCACCATGTTGCTGAGTTGTAGTTGCCATTTGAAAACGATCATTACTCTGTGCCAGACAAAAAGTGGCCCCTCTTAAACTTAGACAATTTATAAAAGTACCTAGAGAAAATTGAAATTACATCCATTTAAATCCATTGCAAGGCATGATGGGAAACACTCTCTTCATTTGAGCCATAAGATCTGACCAAGACATCTGGTTTTGCTAGCATTAGCTTATAGCTAGAGATCGACTTACTGTAACTTTGTTTTCCAAGCATGGCAAGGAAGAGAGTGAGTGTGAAGGAGAGTGCTGAGAAGAAGTGGATGATAGTCATTGACTTAAAAAAAGGACTCATCAAAAATAGGACATTGTTTGTCATATATTCCACCGCTTGTCCATATCGAGGTCACGGGGGGACTGGAACCTATCCCAGTTGCACTTGGGCTGAAGGCGGGGTACACCCTGGACAGGTCGCCACCATAGCGCAGGGCCAACACAGACTACATCCACGCTCACATTCACACACTCGGGCCAATTTAGTGTTGCCAATCAACCTATCCTCAGGTGCATGTCTTTGGAGGTGGGAGGAAGCCGGAGTTCCTAGAGGGAACCCACGCAGTCAAGGGGAGAACATGCAAACTCCACACAGAAAGACCCCGAGCCCGGGGATCGAACCCAGGCCTTTCTCATTGTGAGGCACAGGCAAAGCAATTTGAACGTATCACTCCTCGTCTGCACCATACTGAAGCAGAATTAATTTATTGCCAGCATCCATCCATCCATCCATCTTCTTCTGCTTATCCAAAATCGGGTTGTGGGGGCAGCAGCCTAAGCAGTGAAGCCCAGACTTCCCACTTCCCAGCTACTTCGTCCAGCTCTTCCCGGTGATCCCAGGATGATCCCAGGCCAGCTGGGAGACATAATCTCTCCACCGTGTCCTGGGTCTTCCCTGTGTTTTCCTATCGGTAGGACGCGCCCTAAACACCTCCCTCGGGAGGCGTTCGGGGGGCATTCTGACCAAATGCCCGAACCACCTCATCTGGCTCTTCTCAATGTGGAGGAGCAGTGGCTTTACTCTGACCTCCTCCCGAATGACAGAGGAGGAAACTCATTTTGGCCGCTTATACCCATGATTTTGTCCTCTCGGTCCCCTCCAAGGTTTCTCATTGTGCCCACTGGGTTGAGTTTTTTCTTGCCCTGACGTGGGATCTGGATTTCGTTGTGGCTTGTGCGCCCTTTGAGACACTTGTGATTAAGGGCTATATAAATAAACTTTGATTGATTGATGGATAACCCGAAGCTCATGACAATAGGTGAGGATAGGGTAAATAAATCCTAGCTCCTTATTCACACGATAGACCGATGCAGGGTCTGCATCACTGCAAAAGCTACACTGCTCCACCTGTCGATCTCACGATGCACCCTTCCACTCACTTGAACTTCTCCACTTAGGGTCACCTCCCCAACACGGAGATGGCACTTCACCCTATAACGGACGAGAACCATGCACTTGACTTGGAAGTGCTGATTTTAATCCAAGTCGCTTCACATTCAGCTGCGAACCGTTCCAGTGAGAGCTGAAGATCCTGGCCAGATGAAGCCAGCAGAACCAAATTGTCCGCAAAAAGCAGAGACCTAATCCTGCAGCCACCAAACCAGATGGCCTCAACGCCCTGACTGCGCCTAGAAATTCTGTACATAAAAGTTGTAAACAGAAATGTGACAAAGGGCAGCGCTGGCGGAGTCCAACCTTCACCTGAAATGAGTCCGACTTACTGGCGAAAATGCATACTAAGCTCTGACACTGATCATACAGGGAGCGGACTGCCACAATCAGGCGACCCGACGCCCCATACTCTCTGAGCCCTCTCCACGGGACTTCCCGAGGGACACAGTCAAATGCCATATTCACAAAACACATGCAGCATGGTTGGTCAAACTCCCATGCACCCTCAAGGATCCTGCGGAAAGTATACAGTCCGTCCACAGTTCCATGACCAGGACGAAAACCACACTGCTCATCCTGAATCCGAGGTTCGACTATTCGGTGCAGCCTCCTCTCCAGTACACATGAATAGTCCTTACCGGAAAGGCTGAGAAGTGTGATTCCATGATAGTTGGAACACACCCTCCGGTTCCCCTTTTTTAAATAGAGGAACCACCAGCCCAGTCTGCTAATCCAGAGGCACTACCCTCATTGGCCATGCAATGCTGCAGAGTTTTGTCAACCACGACAGCCCCAAAACATCCTGAGAACCTTAAGAAACTCTGGGCGAATCTCATCCACTTCTTAACTATCTCAGCAACCTCAGCCCCAGAAATAGGAGATCCCACTACAGAGTCACCATGCATTGCTTCCTCAATAGAAGACGTGTAAGTATTCCTTCCACCGATCCACTGCATCCCCAGTCGACGTCAGCAGCACACCATCTTCACTATACACACCATCCGCCTCCTGAGGTGGCGGATGGTGGTCCAGAACCAATAAGCACCAATTAAACTGATTTCAATTCATTTTAATGTGAGACGTTGGTTTTGAGTTAAGAGGTCTGTCACATAACCAATTAAGCTTGTAAGTTGAGGTAGTACTGCATACAAATGTATTCCTCTGAAATGACATTTTACCAAGAGCTATTTTGACTTATCATCACATAAAACTTTCAAAAAGATTGGTGCCCTTTGCTGAAGCTGTGTTTTTTCACCTCTACCGATATTTCCCCTTACTGTATGTTACAGTGTGGTCAGGTTGTAAAAATGGAAGCAGATGTCCTCCCACGAGCATCATCTTAATGACGATGAGGAGTCTGAACTTTCTTGTGAGACGGGAAACCATGAGCTGAATTTGTGCATCTGCTTCTATTCACGAATTGTCAAACAGATGGTCAAAAATTGCTTCTATTCTCTGGGCTCCTATTAATTTGATGGACTTTAACACCAGGTACATCAATATTATAGACCAGAGGTCTTCAATGGAGGCCCAGGATGCTGCAAAGATTCTGCAATTACTGATTTTTTTTGTTAATTAGACATTTGTTTATATTTTTCCTCCATTATTTTCCTCAGCTTCTTGTGTAGCGCTCGATGGACATACTCTGAAAACGATGTTTTATGATGATGGACAAGTCGCCATATATATATATATATATATATATATATATATATATATATATATATATATATATATATATATGTATATATATATATATATATATATATATATATATATATATATATACATGTATATATATATATATATATATATATATATATATATATATATATATATATATATATATATATATAATGATAATGGCCTAATCTAATTAATGCAGTGCGGACTGTGGAGTGCGGTGAAAGAAACATAATAATCCGTGCAAAAAAATGCGTACTAATCCATAAAAACCAACACTGGCAAAAGAAAAGGACCTCAATATTTGATGTAACGATGAAAAGCTTTGACGCCGCGGGGAAACATGCAAGCTCGTAGGAACATTCCTCCTATCACAACGCCAGCCCTTCAACGTAAACATTGGACTCCATCAAAACGACGGACGAGCCATCATGAATGCCACACATAGAGAACATAAAAAAAAGAAATATGCCGCACCTTTAACAACAATGGACTGACTACACATCACTATAGAAGCAAATAAGAAGATAATCGGCTTCTTGGACATCACATTAACCTCAACCAGGACACCTACCAGCCCTATACAAAACCTAACAGCAAGCTACGATACGTTCACCGCGAAAGCAACCATCCAGCCACCACAACAAAGTATAATCCAGCCGGCATCAACAAACGCCTTTCTTCATTATCATCCGACAAAGAATCATTTGACCGCGCTGCCCCTCCATACCAAAAAGCACTGGACAAAAGCAAATACAACTACACCCTACAGTACGAACCTACCACAACCAACGAACGATAAAACCGACAACGCAACAACAGTACAACACACCCTTCAGCAAGAACGTCAGCACTGACATCGGATACCAATTCCTCAATCAAGTAGACAAACACTTCCCAAACGATAACAAGCTTCAGAAAATCTTCAACCGCAACACCATCAAGATTAGCTACAGCTGTATGAACAACACTAAATAAATGATAGATAACAGGGGCGGCGTGGCGCAGTGGTAGAGTGGCCGTGCGCAACCCGAGGGTCCCTGGTTCAATCCCCACCTAGTACCAACCTCGTCATGTCCGTTGTGTCCTGAGCAAGACACTTCACCCTTGCTCCTGATGGGTGCTGGTTAGCGCCTTGCATGGCAGCTCCCTCCATCAGTGTGTGAATGGGTGTGTGAATGGGTAAATGTGGAAGTAGTGTCAAAGCGCTTTGAGTACCTTGAAGGTAGAAAAGCGCTATACAAGTACAACCCATTTATAACCCATTTAACAACCGCACACTAACACCTCCACAAGCAAATGGTATCACCAGAGCCACTACATTAGAAGAAAACAAGACATGCAACTGCCGACAAAAGAAAGCCTGCTCATTCGACGAAAACTGCCTGTCTGCAATCATCAGTCATTTACCAAGCCACAGTAAGCCAAGACGACAACAATAAGGACACGTACATTTGATTAACGGAAAATAACTTCAAAACAAGATATGGGAACCACACCACTTCATTCTGACACACACGACACAGAATGTCTACCAAACTCAGCAAGCACATGTGCAACCTGAAGGACCACATTGAACATTATTTCCTGGCGCATATTGTGATCACACTCTTCGTACAGCAGTTCCAGTAAAAGATGCAACCTATGTCTCAAAGATACATTTTTGATTATCTGCCGACCGTAACTTTCCACACTCGACAAACTCAATGAGCTTGTATTTCCATGCTGCCACAGGAACAAAGCTCTCTTGTGCAACACCTAAACTGTTGTTAAGGTCCGTACTGCATTAATTAGCTTAGGCAGATTAATATATTACCAGTATGTAAACCACGCTCTAGATTCTGTATATACGCGATGGTAAAGCACATTCTCATTAAATCCCATGATAAGTGTGTAACCACGAAACAGGCATGTTGGGATGTAGTCCTTGTGTCTCTTTTGCACACTACAATATACCACGCTCTACACCCATGTATTGAGCAGTGTTTTACAGAAATCAATCCTACGGTAGGTAGGATTTGCTAAGACCAGGGGTCTTGGGCTGCAAAAGGTTGGTGACTACTGAATTAGAGTACCTTACTCGAGGCCAGCAGGTTTCAAAAGGTATAGTTATTATCCTGTGAAGGTATTACATTTTCCCTTGATCACACACACACACGCACGTTAATTTGATGTTAAACGAAGACTCTGGATCCGCTTTCTCTGCCATAGTAAGCCTTGGATCTGTCACAGTTAGGGATGGGTACCGTTCACATTTGAATCGATACGATACCGGTACTCGACAGTACCTATTTTAAATACTTTTGTGTGTGTTCATGTGGTAATAAATGTACATTTTTGTAATAATGAAATATCAAAATGTTTAAATTGATCATGTGATTGATCAATGGTAACATTGCAATTGTTTCGCAAATTTCTTCAATGTAAAAACGTACTTAACTACAACAATGTAGTGGTTTTTTTCTTAGTATTGCACAAAATAAAACATGGCTCTATATACTCCTTTCCTTTTCCTTCTGGAAAATGTGCTAGGGGTCCATGGAGTGCAATTAAGTTGAAAACAAAGGAGAAAAAAAAGAATAGAGTAAAAAGAAAGATAAATTAAATATTTTTCAAAAATCATTACAAACTACAAACTAAAGTGAAGCAAAAACCAAGCGGATTATAGTAACTATTGCAAGCTAAAATTCAGCTAAAGTCTTCTTATACAATAGGTTTATTTACCTTGAGCAGAAATATAAGCTAATAAAATCTCTACTGGTAAAAATGTTAGCATTGGGGAAAAAAAAGAATGGTATGTAACCCAGAAGACACGTTTTGTTTTGTCAAAATCACATACAGTACACTTCCAATCAAGGAGACGCTTTATGCAAAGGATTGATTAAGCATATTTTTCCTTTAATCATTGATAACAAATACAAGTGTGAACCGAACCGTAACAAATTTTTTTATACTTTTGGTTCTTACTAAAACACAGAACTCTATTTGTTCCATCATGGCACACGAAGACCAGATGAGCTACTGAGTTCGTCAAATAAATTCAAATAAAATGGCTCATTCCCTTTGTACACAGTGTCACTGTTACGGCGCACGCGCAGTCTACTTCTCCCTCCTCTGCGGGAGCACTTGGAGGAGCCGTTGACAGCGCGTTCGGACATGCCCCTGCTCGCGTTGAGCGCAGCACGCCCACGCAGCACGCCCACGCAGCGACAAGCCTGCACACCTGGGACTGATGAGGGCGAGATCAATAAAGGACCAGTGGACCCAAGGATCGTGGCGGGAACTTAGTTTTCTCATGGTGTACCTACCCTCCGTCGCCTGTAAAGTGAGCTGTGCGTCTCACTTTCACCTGGATCTCCCTCTGGACTCTGACTGCCTCCTTCGTTCCTAGACCTTTCTCTCGCCCCTGGATTCTGACGCCTCACTCTCGCCCCGGATCATCTGCCTGCCTTTTGGACCCCTTTTGCCTTGCCCTCTTTGGACTTGTCTGCTCCCTCATCCAACAGAACGGTAATACACAACAGCTAACTACACACATAGTCTAACACCACTCACTCTAGGGTTTTGTCACACACTCCATTTCATTAGTTTAGTTTATATTAGTATTGTTTTGTTATTTTATATATATATATATATATATATATATACTATATATATAATAAATAGTTGTATATACTGCCCCCTGGTGTCTGTTTGCCGTCACCTCCCCTGCAAACCTCAACAGTAAGTTCCCGCCAAAATTATTAAGGACCTGACGGCACAGTTCCTTAGCCCCGCCCCTAGTGACTTTCGTTCCGCCCCCTGTGACAATTTTTTTTTTTTTTTTTCTGCCTCTTGCCCCATTCACTATGTCTTTTTCTTTTTTTCGCTCCACACCGGAGGAGTTGTCTTGTCCTGCCAAACTGTCGTGGAAAGGCATGTTTAGCAGTGATGTGAGCAAGGAGGAATTTTCTCGCCGCCTGGACACCCTCTTTTCACCCTCAGTGTCTGTTCCTCAGTCTACTGGAAGCGTCTGGAATCCGCCTTTGGAGGGGGGGAATGGTACCGACAGCCGTGCTGGTGAGGTAGCACAGCTGCGACCAGCAAGACCGCTACCATCGATCTTTCAGTTTGCCTGGCCGCACCCACCAACCACGCTACCAGCACTTGTCCCCGAGCTAGCGTCCGAGCTAGCGTCCGAGCTAGCACCTGTCCCTCGGCTAGCGTCCGAGCTCGCACCTGTCCCTCGGCTAGCGTCCGAGCTAGCACCTGTCCCTCGGCTAGCGTCCGAGCTAGCACCAGTCCCTCGGCTAGCGTCCGAGCTAGCACCAGTCCCTCGGCTAGCGTCCGAGCTAGCACCAGCCCCTCGGCTAGCGTACGAGCTAGCACCAGCCCCTCGGCTAGCGTCCGAGCTAGCACCTGTCCCTCGGCTAGCGTCCGAGCTAGCACATGTCCCTCGGCTAGCGTCCGAGCTAGCACCAGCCCCTCGGCTAGTGTACGAGCTAGCACCAGCCCCTCGGCTAGCGTCCGAGCTAGCACCTGTCCCTCGGCTAGCGTCCGAGCTAGCACCAGCCCCTCGGCTAGCCTCCGAGCTAGCACCAGCCCCTCGGCTAGCCTCCGAGCTAGCACCAACCCCTCGGCTAGTCTCCGAGCTAGCACCAGTCCCCAGGCTAGCCTCTGAGCTAGCACCAACTCCCAGGCTGGCCCCCACGTCTCCACCAGCTCCCAGGCTGGCCCCCACGTCTCCACCAGCTCCCAGGCTGGCCCCCACGTCTCCACCAGCTCCCAGGTTGGCCCCCACGTCTCCACCAGCTCCCAGGCTGGCCTCGACCTCTGCCCCTCTGCCGGCTCCGCCGACTCCAGCACCTCTGCCGGCTACGCCGACTCCAGCACCTCTGCCGGCTCCGCCGACTCCAGCACCTCGGCCTGCTCCGCCGACTTCAGCACCTCGGCCAGCTCCTCAGCTGCCCTCCTCGTCTCCAGCTTTGACGTCCGCTGCTTCCACGCCTTTGACGTCCGCTGCTTCCACGCCTTTGACGTCCGCCGCTTCCACGGCGCCGATGACGTCCGCCGCTTCCACGGCGCCGATGACGTCCGCCGCTTCCACGCCGCCGATGACGTCCGCCGCTTCCACGCCGCCGATGACGTCCGCCGCTTCCACGCCGCCGATGACGTCTGCCGCTTCCACGCCGCCGATGACGTCTGCCGCTTCCACGCTGCCGATGACGTCTGCCGCTTCCACGCCGCCGATGACATCTGCCGCTTCCACGCCGCCGATGACGTCTGCCGCTTCCACGCCGCCGCCGACGTCTGCCGCTTCCACGCCGCCGCCGACGTCATATCCTCGTTTCCGGCGAGACGCACCATGGCGCCAATCACGTCC